>NC_071256.1:5660729-5860729 GCF_023375685.1 Ictalurus furcatus
ACTGGTCCGGGCTCCACTTATGGATGCCCGGGCGAACTTGACACGATGGGGAAGGAACTGGCTGAATGCTGCCGTTTGCTGTTATGCCTCGCAAAACCTGTCGGCGATGGTATTAACCGCGCCACCAAACAGGCCGGAAGGTATAACGGGGCGTCCAGCAAAGAGACCTTATCTTTGTCCCCCATCCCTGAGAGGTTGAGCCATAGGTGCCTCTCCGCCACAACCGAGCTACCCACTGAACAGCCGATATGACGAGCCGTTTGTTTGGTCACCTGCAGAGATAAATCTGTGGCACAGTGCAGCTCTGCCACTGCCTCAGGCCCAATTCCCTCCCCAGTATCGAGCTCACTCAGCAGGTCTGATTGGTAGGCCTGCAACTCTGCCATTGTATGCAGTGACCCACAAGCAAGACCCGCTGCCGTATAGGCTTTGCCCACCAACACCGAGGTGGCCTTACATGGCTTGGAAGGTAAAGTTGGCCTCCCTAAATTACTTGCCATTGATGGAGAGAGGTGGCTCGCAAGCGCCTCCTCCATCTTCGGCATCGCTAAATAGCTGTGCTGCTCAATCCCCATGACGGCTGAGTAATCAGACTTCGCAGGGTTATAAACACGTCTAGTGTATGGTTTTCCCCAGAAGCGTGATATCATGTACTTCTCGAAAAAAGGGGAGTTTTATGCGGTGTGAGAGAGATTTATGTTTATTTTCACTGGAGAGGAAGCGCTCATCCAGCCTGCTACGGGCCACTTCCTCTTCCCCAGACCAGTCTATATTCAACTTTTCAACTGCCCTAGTAATCACCTCAAGCAGCTCTTTATATGTTTGAGAGCTGCTCTCAGTTTTTGGTGCAATGGCACCCTCTACTGACTCCTCGGAGTCAGCGAGGGTGTTTTGGCTTTCCATAGGGAAAGGAGGAGTAGCGACGCGAGCTCCAAAGTCAGGCGGAGAGCCGGACCTGGAAGACAGAGCAAGAGTTAGAGCAGCGCTCGTCTCTGGCTCCTATTCCAAATCCATATGAGATCCCCAGGACCTGAGCCGGCTGGCTGCCTCGGCAGCGGGCAGCCCAGATCCGCGAGGCTCTGAAACCCAACTCCCTTCGGACGAGAAGGGAGAGAGACACGAGTGGAGCTGCCTAATCGTGAAATGTTTACAGAAACAGAAAGTGTGTCCGTCTCCTCCCGGGATGAAATGGGAGCAAGGCGTAACAGACTTCCTGAATTCTTTCTCACTCATTCTTTCTTTTCTCTTTTCTTTTCTTTTAAAAAAGGATAGAAATTTTGAGAAATTTAGAGATTGAAAAATTGTGAAAATTTTTAGAGATTTTGAGAAAAATATAGAGGAGAAATGAAGCGTATTTTTGTCACACAAACAACTGACATGCAGTCTCTCTGAAGATAATAAAGCTGACGACATGGTTCACAGGTGCCATGTATATATCACGCGACGCGCTTAATTGCCATGTCACCTGATCATGGCAGGCCTATAAATAGAGGCATGATTTTACACAAGCTTCAGATACCGGTCGCGGGCGCAAGGGCGCTCCCATACTGTTATACTAAACACAACGTCGAAGATCCCTTTGAATTGTATTGTTCTGCCATCAGTCACGATGACGATCATTTGCAGTCAGCCTCAAACATGAGGTGGGGATGGGTTGGATGCCATAAAATGCATTTTTAAAGTGTGTATGTATATATTTATATTTGCGTCAATTAAGTTGGTTACTATTAATATAGAATGAAAGGTTGTTTTGAACAGCAGAGATGATGGCCCCCCGGGAGTTGGTGCCCTACGCAAACTGTAGGTACTCTGTGTATAGGGAGTGGCAGTATTGTGTAGAATTTAACATTTTTCACCATTATTAAAAATACTTGTGGAATGGCTTTAACTATACTTGGCAGCATTGTTTAATACCTCTACTGATTTCAAAAGATGTGAGGGTCCTTGTAAAGAAATGCATCTATTTGTATTATAATATAAAGTAAAGTAATCTTACAAAACTTCTCCCTGAACCCATAAAGCCTAAGTGCTGTACCCATAAATTGATGCTCTGTTGTATTGGGAGCTTTATGAAAGTCAAGAAACAACAAACCCATCATCAACAACCTCACCACTATCATCAGGAAGATCTTGTATTAAATGGATATTATTATGTGTTGATCTTTGTCTCATAAAGCCAGATTGTGTCTCACTGATTACCGGTGTCAGACCTTTTTCTTTAGAATTAAGAAGCATCTACATTTTATAGTCTGTGTTTAACAGAGTTATAGGGTAATTATTTTCTAATGTGTTTTAAGTTTTTCCCTGGCTTAAGAAGTGTGAAGAATAAAGTTCTCAATTGCTTAACCAAAAACAGCTCATAAGGAGCTCCAGAAATATCTGTAAATGTTTTTAAATGATTTTAAATGTAATGGAAATGTTTATATATTTGTTGTTTTATATACAGCTTATTTCAAAAGTCACTACTGTATTATTGTGATGGGATTTCAGGTGCCAGCTTTTTATTTCAAAAAATCATTTCTTCTCTTGTCTTTTTGAACAGAGTGTTTATCTATGTGTATTTATTTCAGGAGTTTTAATAGAAATGAAGTATAGTAAATATCAAATAAAATGTAAACTTGCATTGATGAAGTTAATGTTGTTAGTAATTGTTTAAAAATGACCATGGTAAACAGAGTTCCAAGGTATAAAAATATAGTTTGTCTATCATTTAACCAAACAATACCCAGTTTTGATACCTAAAAAAAGTTTATGTAGGCAGTTTTAGCAAAGGCCTTTACAGTCATTTATAATGTAAAATTGAACTAATGAAACGCTGACCCTGGACCCCCTTAAAACATTTTAAAGTACGTTTGTAAAGTTCTTGTGGGGCCCGTGCCCCTGTAGTGATCAAACTCTAGAAACGGCCCTAGTCAGCTACATCATCTCACACAGATTCATTTAACTCCGAGTCCGAGGACGTGGTGTGAATCATTTCCCCGCCCCATACATCATGTAACAAACTATGGTTGGTTGCTTTACGTGTCCATCAGACGGTCTCTTCCTATCCATGTGAACTACAATGAGGCCCTTAATTCATGTGAAGCAAGCAGGTACTGCAGATATGTAGTGAAGGGCATCTTTATAACTGGACAAAAACAATACGTAATGCTTGGTCGCACTATATCGTTACTCATGTTAACTTGTTACTGGAAAAGCTACACTATTTGTAAAGTACTGGAGCTACTGTCACACTACTGAAAAAATGTAGTTAAGTTAGTAGTGTCACTATTTTTAGTTAGCTACTCCCCAACACTGCCATAGGAGAAGACGTTACATAGAGAACATGTTATGTTGTGTTAGCAACATGCTAAATCATGCTAGCAACATGCTAAAACATGCTAGCAACAAAATAAATTATCTTAGCAACATGCTAAATGATGCTAGCAATATGCTAATTCATGCTAGCAACGTGCTAAATCATGTTAGCAGTGCATTAAAACAGGCTAATTCATGCTAGTCGCATGCTTTCATTGATGCATGCTTTCGCATCAATCTTGAATGCAATGTGCTAATTCATGTTTGCAATGTGCCAAATCATGCTAGCAACATGCTAATTAATGCTAGCAGTGTGTTAAAAAGAAGCTAATTCATGCTAGCAATATGCTTGTCCATGCTAGCAACATGCTAAATCATGTTAACAACTTGGTGAATCATGCTAGCAATTTGCTGAATCATGCTAGTAACAGGCTAAATCATGCTAGCAATTATACAGACATTATGGGTTGGCTTTCTTGCAGTCACTTGTATCACGGTAGCGACTGGCCAGTGCAGAGTTTTACCACAGCAAGCACCACTCACATTTTCTTCAGGAAATGTACATGTCTAGGTAGTGGTGCATGCAAAGCAACGCTATTGTTCTCTTGCATACTCAATAACAATAATAATAATAATAATAATAATAATAATAATATTACACCAAAACTTCGGTGCATAACATAGATTCATGAGTGAGGTGTCAAATCGATCGGCTTATTGAGGAGAGGTGTGCTGTGACTTTTATAAATGATCGAAATTCCGTAATTCCTGGTACAGAAGCTCAAACTGGCCAAAATTCCCATTGACATACATTGAAAAATTCTGACTGTTAAAACTCATTGAGCTTTCAAGCTACTTCCAAGAAACTCAGCACAGTCCTTCAGGCTGATGAATCTGGTCAGGCTCTGTTTTTGCTAATTGATCGGACTCCCGATATTCCCATTGCGGACGAAGAAATTTCCCCAAAAATTCCATTCACTTACATTGAAGGAATGTTGAGCGCCTGGCTCCAACTGGCAAAACTCACAGACACACACGCACACTAAAAGTATTGGTACCCTACCCATGCAACTCTAAATATATTGGCCCCTATATCTCCAGCTCTAAAAGTATTGGCACCCTACATGGCCAGCTCTAAAAGTATTGGCACCCTATCTGTCCAGCTCTAAACATATTGACGCCCTGCACGATCGGCTCTAAAAGTATTGGCACCCTACACGTCCAGCTCTAAACGTATTAGTGCCCTACACAGCCAACTCTAAAAGTATTGGCACCTTATCCGTGCAACTCCAAGTAGCACCTTAGCTGGTCAACCTATAAAAGTATTGTCACCAAATCTGTTCAGCTCTAAAAGTATTGGTACCCTACATGACCAACTCTAAAAGTATTAGTACATACAGGAAATGTACATGTCTAGTTCTTCTTCTTCTTCTTCTTCTTCTGAGCACCAAAAATTTAATTGTATCTCCTCCTAGGACTTTCAAGCTATGTGCACCAAACTCAGCACAGACATTCACCGTCTTCTGCCTCGAGTTGAGATATCCTTTTGAAGTGATCAGAATTCCCGAATTCTCGGTATGGAAGCTCAAAATGGCCAAAAACCCCTTTGACTGGCATTAAAAATTTCTCACTGTTATAAATTGTTGAGCTTTCAAGCTACTTCAACCAAACTCAGCAAAGTCCTTCAGGCCGATCACACTGGTCAGGCTCTATCTTTCCAAATTGATTGGACGCTTGGCATTCCCGTTGCGGAGGATGAAAATTCCCAAAAACCCCCATTCACTTACATTGAGGGAATGTTCAGAACCTGGCTCCAACTGTCAAAACTCACAACCACCTGAGTGCACACGGCCTGAAGCCTAAAAGTATTGGCAAGCTGTCTAGCTCCAAAAGTACTGGAACGTGACCTCACTCCAAAAGTATTGGGACACCGCCTGCCTTCAAAAGTATTTGGACGCTGTCTTAGTCCAAAAGTATTGGGATGCTGTCTTGCTCCAAATATATTGGGATGCCACCTAGATCCAAAAGTACCGGGACGCCTTCTAGCTCCAAAAATATTGGAACATTGTCTAGCATTCTCAAGCCAACATCAAAGTTTGTCATGAAGAACTTTACCTATCTATTTATTATTTACTTTTGCAAAAATTTATTTTTTAAAATTTATTTTACTGAATTGAGTCAAAGCAGTGAAAACTGATACACGATTCAGTCCACATAGACCATTATTGTGAATTTTGTAAATATGAACACAGTATTGTGTTCCTATTATGAATGCATGTAACTAATTGTAAAAAATAAAACCTGTGAATAAGGCATAATGCAGGAAGTGAAGATGGTCACTGACAAAGGGACAGCAGAAAAAGGTGTGAAATTCACACACATCTATTTACAGCTAAGCCGAGAATGAAGAAGTGACGTACAGGAAAATAACTTTTCTGTTATGCTTTATATGAGTTGCTATAGATACATTCAATAAGAGATCAGTAAATGTGTAAAACTGTAAGTATTACAGGATGTAAAATAATCTCACAATAGATCTGTTGGTCCTATTAATACTATAACTATAACCTATTAATACTATAACAGGTAAGTAAAGCTGTTCTTAATTAAATTTCTAAATGATAAATATTTTATCATTTTACTAATATTCTCTCTTCTTTCTGTAATAGAAAATAGAAAATAACTTCACTCTCCTGCAGGAACGTGAAACACAACAGACAAAAGATACAAGCACGTCATCCTTACTGATTCTTCTGCACACACACCATTCCCTCAAAGTAAAACACACACACACACACACACACACACACACACACACACACACACACACACACTGCCCGAGTGTCTATCTTTTATATACCTTAGTTTTCAGGAAACCAAAACAACTGCTGTGTCATTTCTCATTTTTGAAAATCTCTTTAATCACTCTTTCCATGACTCATCCCACTTCTGTGGACACCTAAGTAACCCCTAAAATGTCAACCACACATTATCCTAAAAAACAAAAACGAACAAACAAACAAAAAGAAACACCTACTCTGGCACTTTGCTTTTCTAGAACTCAATTAAAAGATCTTGTATGGTAGCACTACTTGTATTGTTCTCGGCTTGATATATCGCTGTGCTTGTATTTCCTCATTTGTAAGTCGCTTTGGATAAAAGCTTCTGCTAATTGAATAAATGTAAATGTAATTTAAACGTACAAGAAGTCAGTGGAAGGACCAAGGAAAAAATTCATACTATGAGAGAGATGTTCTCTGCTGGTCTGGAAGGAACTTGTCTGTGGTGGCAAATATAAAGTGATCTCTATTTTTAATGACTCTTATTTGTGTTGCAGTATCAATCAGTGCGTTTACATGGACAACAATAATCTGATATTAACCCAAGTAAGACAATACTCTGATTAAGAAACTAGCATGTAAACAGGGATTATTGATTACCTTAATTCGACAAAAGTTATACTCGAAGTAAACACAAATCGAATTAAGACATGTGGAGTATTCCTGTTTTAGTCGCATTATCGAAGTGCATTACAGACATGTAAACAGCTTAATCACACTATTAACCTCATGTGAGAGTTCTCACCACATTTGGCAACAGGACACATACACACATGGCAGTGCTCAACCGTTTGACGGCAAACAAGAGAGCACGGCTGCGTTCGAAACCGCGTACTTACCTGCTACAATATATAGTAGGTGAAATACACATATTTTGGCTATTATATGGTAGGTAAGTATGTGGTTTGGGACGCAGCCCACGGCTTCAAGCAGTCGTCTATTTGCACGTATAGCATGACAAATAATTAACTGCACTTGAAGCTTTGTAAAATTAACATTTATTCATTTAGCAGACTTAAAAATTAACAATTTAGCAAAATTAAAAATGAAACACCCAAAACTGTATATGGTACCATAACGAAGATGAACTGCATGTTGATACGTGAAATTCTGAAGGGAACGTCGGACGGCGGGGCGTGGGGACTTAATGACGTGTGATGATAACCGATCTATGTTCTATAACATGTAACACGGGAACATGAAAGGAATATTCTGAAAGCAACTCATGTAACCACCTTAATCAGAATATTGTCTTATTCAGAATAAGGTCAATAATTAGATTATTGCTGTCCATGTAAACATAGTCTGTGTAAATTGTGGGTCCGAGTCCACTTTTGTCGAGTTCGAGTCGAGACCAAGTCCTTAACCAATCGAATCTGTGTCCAAAAGGGGCAGAGTTGGACTTAAGTCTGAGTCCTTAATGGCCGAATCCGAGTCGAGTCTGGCCGAGTCCAGAAAGTTATTTATAAAATTAAATTGAAAAAATATTTGAAATTGCAATTGTAAAGTCAACACTTAAATTAATATTTTAATCTTCACAAACCAATCGCAACATAATTGTAACAAAAAATACTACTATTACATATTGCCATTGCCATTTAATATTTTTATTTCATATCATCACCACCTCAACTAGTTTCCTATCAAAAAATGGTTTCAAAGAAAAAAGGGACATAGAGGCATATGTAGAACTTTTATTATATTACAAGTGTATGAAAACACAAATGAACCTGTTTTGTTATTGTATCACACTATATTGTGTCCTCCAGTTCAAACTGACATTTCAGTGATTTGATGCATCTCCCCCACAGTTATATAGGCTGAGAGAGAGAGAGTACAGAGTAGAGTTACATTTAGCAGCATGTCATAACAACAACCTTCATGCTTTATTAATGCTTTTAAGTTGTCTATTAATGACAACAAAATCATTTCTGAACACAGCTCTGTTCTTCTAACTTTTTTTCATTTCATGAAAAAAAAAAATCCCCATCAGCAGGGTTTATGATATTTAAAGTACCTTTCACTTTTTACATGAAATTCAATACTGGAATCACCAAATGATAATGTTTCGGGGTGGGCGATATGACTACAGTCTTATTTCACGATAATGATCCAATATTGACACACCTCCGATTTTTTTCCCTGACTGTTTACATTCACTTTAAACATACCCGACTGTGTTTGCATGAATACTTGGCCAGACCTGCATTTTGACATGATGTGTGTATATTTATTTGACCATCCAAGTGCAATAAGCCACTAAAGAGAACTCGATAGACTCTATGCATGAACGCTGCGTACGTATTTCCGGTAGAATCAGCAACTTTATTTCAGTAAAGTGCGTTCCTATAGAGAAGTGTACTAGTAGCAAAACTCTTTCATACAATTAATTTTACAAAGATTAAACTACTATATTATTATTATTATTATTATTATTATTATTATTATTATTATTATTATTATTATTATTACGTTCATTATTATAGTATTATAGTGTTTCATTATTTTGAAGGCATCTTTGCTCTACAGCATTTCCTTGCATGTGCCTAAAACCTTTGCACAGTACTGTATATATATCATTATAGTAATGGCTTCCAGAAAGTCAAAGTATCAACGGCAGGGAGTCAATAGTTCGGCTGAACATTGTTTTGTCCCGCTATGTGAGACCTCCTCAAAATTCAACTCTTAGAGTCTTCCATGTTTAAATGCATCTTTATATTTTTTTATTCTGCAACAGTGATTAAAATGAAATGTAATGAAGCTTAATGTTTTATTTTTAAAAAACTCAAGTAAAAGTACTATGATTTAACTATACTCAAAAAAGCACCATTACACTGAACCATGTACTCAAGTTGTCATGGACTGGAGGAGGAGATGGATGCAAGTGCAGATCATTTATTGTATAAAGTAAATTTTCATTAGATAAATAACTACAAATAACGCAAAGACAGGTATGAACTGTCAGAAATGGAGACTTAGCTAGATTCGCTAGTCGGTTATAGCATGAGAATACTCAACCTCAAAGTTGTCAGTGTAACTCGAAATATATCATTTGAAGCCCTTCTCCTTCTTACTGTTGGGTGTAACAGTTGACTGCCTCACAATACGATTAACATCATTCACGGTAATATGTGGAAGCTCTTGTAAACAGCGAGTGTAATATGTCATACTCTCCTGCATCATCTTCACACAGTTATCGCCAATAGTGAAAACGGCTTCCGGCGTGGTACCGGATGTAACGGAGCTGGCTGAGACAAAATGTGAAAGCGATCATGCATAAAGTCCATTCGGTACTCGTACGAGTCAGGCAGGAAGACATTCATTAATTTATTGTTATCTTAATTTTAAGGTGTTATTTATTTTTTCAGTCCAAAATGTCCAAGTGCAAATTTACTCGAGTGTGTGACAAGTCCGAGTTCGTTCATAATTGGACTCGAGTCCAGGATCGAGTACCCCAACTCTAGTAAATTGTGTAAAACATCATTTTCTTGTACATTTTGCCTCATTATTATAGTTTCTAGTTAAAATACTGGGTTCAGGTTTTTATTTAAATTTGTTTCAAAGTGCATTGAACTCTTTAAATTTTGATTCGTTTCATTCACCACTCTAGAAACTTCCTGGCAGCTCAAACATATCTGGCCATTTTGTTCTGACCACTTTTATCAAATTCTTATCAGAATTGTCGCTCATTTAGTGTTTTGTTTTTCACACCATTCTGTGTAAACACTAGAGACTGTTGTATGTGAAATCTCAGGAGATCAGCAGTTTCTGAAATACTTAAACCATTGGCATCAATATGCATGCCACGATCAAAGTCAGAGATCACACTCCTTTTTCATTGAGGTGTTTAATGTGAACATAAAACGAAAGCTGTTCAGATGTATCTGCATGATTTTTATTTTTATTTATTTATTTTTTTTAATTTATTTATTTTTTTGCATTGTACTGCTCCCACATGATTGGCTGATTAGATAACAGCATGAATGTGCAGGTGTTCCTAATAAAGTGGACAGTGAGATTATAGCATTTTGTTTATTATAAATATTTAATTACAATCTCAGGAAAAATATTTTTTTACTGGATCCTACAGTCATGTGAAAACTAAGTACACCCCATGGAAATGGTTGGCTTTTTTGGTATATTTGGACAAGCAAACATTTGATCATTGTTGAAACAGTGCCTATTAATAAAGTTGATATACTTGAATTAAACCACAAGAAAAAATGTTTTTTCAATAATTTATTCAACAGAAATATCAATAGATGTGATATGCTTCTTGTAGGTGTTTTGCAGAGTTGTACTCCAGGCTTGCTGGAATTTCTGACCACTATTACATGCAATATTCTTTCAGTTGCAAGATCTTTGAGGGTTTACTTGAAAGTACTGCCCATTTCAAATCCCCCCACAACATTTCAATGGGATTCAAATCTGACCAGAGTACATTATTCCAAAAGGCTTTTTTTCCTGGCATGCCTCCCATGCAGGTCAAATTTGTGCAATCTCTTTCTGATTGTAGAAGCATGCACTTTGACACCAACAGTTGCAAGCAGATTCACTTACTAGCAGATCCTATAATGAAATTTTGGGGTTCTTGGAGACTTCTTTTTGCTTCAGGTGGTCTGCTCTTGGGCTGAATTAGCTGGGACAGCCTGGACTGGACAAATTGGCAGTCGTTTGAAATCTGCACCACTTGTAGATGATTTTCCTTACAGTGTAATGATGTATTTCAAATAATTTGGAGATCTTTTTAAATCCCTTGCCACACTCATAGGCATCCACAACCTTTTTTACAGAACTCTTTAGATCTTGGCATGATGACACCACACACCTCAATAACAAAGCACACTAGATATGAAAGGGGTATAAATAAGACAGGTTCCACCTGCACTCCCTAAGCAGGTTCTAATCACTAGCACCCAATCTTGAACACCTGATTCTAATTTCATGGATTTGGATTTGAAGGTGTGATAAATGCAGGGGTGTATTTACTTTTGCCATGTGACTGATCTGTTTTTTAATAATTTAAATTATGAAAATTACTACAAAATGTCAATTTTATGTGTCATTTGATATAGTGTATCACCTTTATTAATGGACACTGTTTAAAAAGGATCAAATGTTTGCTTGTCCAAATATGTAAAAAAACAAAACAAAACAACACCACCACACCAACAATTTCCATGGGGTGTACTAATTTTTTCACATGACTGTATATAAGCCTACCAAGGAGTAGGCCATTTGTGGACATGTCCACCCGCTTCATACATGTT
The DNA here is from genome assembly GCF_023375685.1 of Ictalurus furcatus. Taxonomy (NCBI): domain Eukaryota; kingdom Metazoa; phylum Chordata; class Actinopteri; order Siluriformes; family Ictaluridae; genus Ictalurus; species Ictalurus furcatus. The sequence continues at coordinate 5,672,137 of NC_071256.1, forward strand.
GCATGAGAGTCGTATTTATTTCAAATGCTGACATACAGTTCATCACTTTGTGACTTTGTTACTCATGTGTTAACTGGCAGATCTTGACTGTACAATATTGCAAATTGCAACAAATCACGGTATTAAGAAAACGTTGCCAATGAGGCATCAACACATATACAGTGGTGCTTGAGTTTGTGAACCCTTTAGAATTTTTTTAGATATCTGCATAAAACATCATCAGATTTAAGTAGATAAAAGTAGACAAAGAGAACCCAATTTAACAAATGAGGCTAAAATATTATACTTGGTCATTTATTTATTGAGGAAAATTATCCAATATTAAATATCTGTGAGAAGTAAAAGTATGTGAACCTCTAGGATTAGCAGTTAATTTGAAGGTGAAATTAGAGTCAGGTGTTTTCAATCAATGGGATGACAATCCGGTGTGAGTGAGCATTCAGTTTTATTTAAAGAATAGGATCTATCACAGTCTGATCTTCACAACACATGTTTGTGGAAGTGTATCATGGCACAAACAAAGGAGATTGCTGCCCATCTGCAGTTTGCTAAAGATCCCATGGACAAACCAGAAAGGTATTGGAAAAATGTTTTGTGGACGGATGAGACCAAAATAGAATTTTTGGTTTAAATGAGAAGCGTTATGTTTGGAGAAAGGAAAACACTGCATTCCAGCACAAGAACCTTATCCCATCTGTGAAACATGGTGGTGGTAGTGTCATTGTTTGGGACTGTTTTGCTGCATCTGGTCCAGGATGGCTTGCCATCATTGATGGAACAATGAATTCTGAATTATACCATAGAATTTTAAAGGAAAATGTCAGGACATCTTTTCATCAACTGAATCTCAAGAAAAAGTGAGTCATGCAGCAAGACAATGAAATTAAACACACAAGTCATTCTACCAAAGAACGGTTAAAGAAGAATAAAGTTAATGTATTGGAATTCCCAAGTCAAAGTCCTGACCTTAATCCAATAGAAATGTTGTGGAAGGACCTGAAGCAAACAGTTCATGTGAGGAAACCCACCAACATCCCAGAGTTGAAGCTGTTCTGTACTGAGGAACGGGCTAAAATTCCTCCAAGCCGATGTGCAGGACTGATCAACAGTTACCGCAAATGTTTATCTGCAGTTATTGCTGCACAAGGGGGTCACAACAGATACTGAAAGCAAAAGTTCACATACTTTTGCCACTCACAGATATGTAATATTGGATCATTTTCCTCAATAAAGAAATTACCAAGTATAATATATTTGTCTCATTTATTTAATTGGGTTCTTTTTATCTACTTTTAGGTCTTGTGTGAAAATCTGATGATGTTTTAGATCATATTTATGCAGAAGTATAGAAAATTCTAAAGGGTTCACAAACTTTCAAGCACCTGTGTGTGTGTGTGTGTGTGTGTGTGTGTGTGTGTGTGTTCTTGCTCGCTGTGATCACCGTTTGGATTTGGGGCTAGTCTAAAATTAGCCCTAGCTACGCCCCTGGTCTCAGCATGCACACACACAGGAAGGTATCTGTGTGATTCTTACACCTCTGCAAGTTATCTGGAGTCACAGTTGTGCACATAACTAGTGTTCTAATGTTAGAGCCAGTGTGAGACACTCAGCATGTCAGAGTAACCACATGATTGTGGGCAGGGCAGCATGGGGGCTGATGGGAGAATGGCTACTTCCTCTTTCTCACACCATCAGTTAACTGACATTGTGCCATGCCCAGAGAATACTGAGTAATACTCCACACTCAACACGCACACGGTCATACATCCCTTACAATCTTTTTTTACACTTGGTTACATACCTTTCTCAACACTGAGGTCTCTTTTTCTAAACCCTTCTCTTCATCAACATGAAGCTCAGTACAGCAGTTACCCTCACATCCAACATGCACTAAAACCACCAAACACTTCATACACACCTCAAAATCAACTAATTCTACCAGAACACTAGCAAAGTCTCTCTCTCTCTCTCTCTCTCTCTCTCTCTCTCTCTCTCTCTGCACCTTATCATTCATAACACAATAGCCTGAAAAACACTAATATCAGGTAACACACTGAAAACCCCAACAAGTCGACTGTACTCAACTGATTGAGTAAACTTGTTTCCTCAATTTAGGGCGTACTCACACTAGGGCCGGTTGTCTTGTACTGTGTCCAAGCATGACATGGAGGCAGCAGGAATGTTCAACTGGAAACAGGGGATTGCAGCTCAAGGCTAGTCAGGGAGCAACATCACCAGATACCCCTGCTCATCCCCATATCATGCAGCTGTCTGCTACACCGTCAGCGGCCAGCACCAAGACAGCGGCAACCTATCCCACGGCTCACCCTCTCATCACTCACCCAGAAAAGTATACAGGTGACCCTGCTGAGTGTCAAGGGTTCATACTCCAATGTTCTCTGTATTTCTCTGAACAACGTAAGATAGTGCAGTTCATTAACCTTCTCAAAAAGGCAAGCTGTACGACCGCAGTCTGGAACCAAGGAGGAGAACATGCCTCAACTTACGATCGATTCACTGAACTGTTCCTCCACATCTTTGACCATGCTCCAGAAGGTAAAGAAATTGGAGAGTAGTCAATAGCAGGAAACACACAAACATGCACGCACACACATGCATGCATGCACATGCACACGCATCCAATTATAACCAGGGGTAATTTATCTTGGTCAGTCCACCTAGTGGTGTATTTTAGGAGGTGGGAGGAAACCAGAGAACCCAGAGGAAACCCACATGGACATGGGGAGAACAAGCACAGAAACTCCACACAGACAGAAGCCCGAGCTCAGGACTGAAGCGGGGACCCTGGAGCTGTGAGGAGACAACGCTACCCACTGCATCACCACACTGCTCATAGATCCACAGAGTTCCCCTTTTGTATAGATGGTAATGAATAAAAAACAGAACAGCTGTGTAAAGCTAAATTGGAAATTAGCTGTTAGTTTTTTAAAATCAGTTTATTTACTTTTACAACAATTTATTTATAAGTAATGAGAGTGACACAGTTCAGTCCACATAGACTGCTGTCGTAAGTTTTGAAAATGTAAACATAGTATTGATAAAGGCATGTAACTAATTGTAAAAAAACAAAACAAACAAACAAACAAAAAAAAACTGTGAATAAGGTGTAATGCAGGAAGTGAAGATTGTGGTCACTGACAGAGGGACAGCAGAAAAAGGTGTGAAATTCACATGCAGCTATTTATAGCTAAGACCAGAATGAAGAAGTGACGTACAGGTTACAGGAAAATAACTTTTCTATTACACTTTATACGAGTTATTATAGATACATTCAGTAAGACAGTATTACAGGTATGTAAAATAATCTCACTGTAGATTCCTCCTTATTCATTCACCCACCTCTCTTCATCAGTACATTTTAGACTGAAGTTAATCAGGAAGAAAACATCCACATGATCAAAGCTGAACAGGTCTAAATAAGGAGATTATAACACAAGGCATGACGTGTATGTTTACCTTGTGTATAAAGATTACTGCTGTCTTTGGACAATTTGGTTGTTCATGAACAGAGCTGAACTACGGCCTACTGTAAACCCAGTCTGGACAGAAACCACATGAACTAAACACAAAGCAGCTGAACTAAGAACTGGCTAATATTCTCTCTCCTTTCTGTAATAGAAAATAGCAAATAACTTCACTCACCTGCAGCGACGTGAAACACAGCAGACAAAAGATACAAGCACTTCATCATTACTGATTCTTCTGCACACACACACACCTGTCCCTCAAAATGAAACACACACACACACACACACACTCTGTCACACTACCTGAGTGTCTCTCTGTTATATAGTGTGGTTACCAGGAAACCACAACAACCGCTGTCTCAATTTTTTTATTTTTGAAGATCTCTTTCATCACTCTTTCCATGACTCAATGTAATGATAATGATAATTATCTGGTCTTTATTTATCACATATGCACTACAGCACAGTGAAATTCTTTTCTTTGCATATCCCAACATGTCAGGAAGCTGGGGTCAGACATGATACAGCACCCCTGGAGCAGAGAGGGTTAATGGCCTTGCTCAAGGGCCCAACAGTAGCAGCTTGGCAGTGCTGGGGCTTGAACCCCCAACCTTCTGATCAGTAACCCAGAGTCTTCACTGCCACGCCACCACTGCCCCAATTTACTTTTTATATGCACTATTAATATTTATTCATATATTCTCATGTGGTGGTTTTATCTTACTTCATAGTATCATCATAGTTATCTGTCTTAGGTATCATTTTCTTAATGCATGCAAGTAGCCTTTTCTTTAGATTAAATTTTTACCTAAATAAACAAATGAATGCATTATAAGTGTTTTGACTTTGTACAGTTTTCTCCTCACATTAATCTTGATCTTACTGGCAGTTTCTATACTTTATGAGCTCAAGTGAAGTTTGTTAGATGACCCCCCTAGGAAGCCTGAGTCAACACAACAGTAGACGGTATTGGGCTATGGCTAAGCGACTAAGTAGCGCCACCTTATGCCATACAGCTGCTACTACAGCAGTTCTACAGATTATTGCTCATTAGAGATCTAAATTTACATCCAGATTTCTGCAGAAAGAAGAAAAAAGGCCTTTATTGTCTCATTAACGGCTAATATAAGCTGGAGTAAATGCAAATATCACAATATATATCACCCTTTCGAGCTTACTCCTGTGTGTCTCATTCCTGGCTACTTCAGATACTGCATACTCATTTACTCCACCTTATATGTGTATATATCCATCCATCTTCAACCACTTACTCCTTTTCAGGGTCACGGGGGAACTTGGACCCTATCCCAGGAAGCACAAGGCACCCTGGACCAGGTGCCAGTCCATTGCAGGGCACAATCACATACACACCCACATTCATACACTACAGACACGCCAATCAACCTACCATGCATGTCTTTGGACTGGGGGAGGAAACCAGAGCACCCGGAGGAAACTCTGCACACACATGGCCCTGGCGGGAATTGAACCCCAGACCCTAGAGGCGTGAGGCGAACGTGCTAACCACTAAGCCACCGTGCGCCCTCCCTAAAATACCATTACCCAAAAAAACAAAAAAAAAAAAAACCAGAGACAAACCCCCACATCCAATGGAAATGGCAGTTGGACCCCTACTACTAGTGAATATAGACAGTACTTGACAGGGCGTTTCTAGAGTTTGATCACTACTGGGGCACAGGCCCCCCAAGAATTTTACAGAAGTACTTCAAAATTTTCTAGGGGGTCCAGGGGCATGCCCTGTCAAGGGCTAAAATTGCCTATGTAAACTTTTTTAGGTATGAAACCTGGTTACTGAATGCAACAGTTCAAATATAATGGTCGCATTAAAAAAAGTAAAACTCTCACCGGGTTCCAGTTAGAATATTTTAAACTTAAGTGTGAAAGGGTTAATGCTTTGACAGTTTTACCATATCTGGGTAATTTGTTGATCTTGTGATTGTAGATTAAGGTCCAGGTTACAAAAGATTTATTTGAGGGGTAGTGAAATGAAATTCTGCAGTGAAATGTAGATCATTCAAATGTAACCTTTGTCCCTGCTGTCTGCTTCCCCTCACCTGACTGATGATCCTCTGATGATCCGTATATCCATCTGGATAAATAAACATAAGCTAAGCAGTACTAATTAGATCACTCATTGCAAACAGAACAGCTAAAACATTTTAAAAAAAATTTATATATATATAAAAAAACCCCTTAAATCCACAGCCAGCATGTTCATGAGTAAACTAACTAACTAGCCCTCTAAATGAACAAATCACTTCAAAAAGCTTTCACTGATGATGACTAAATCACATAGTTTGTCGCAGAAAGATAAATTAGAAGAGATTTCTTTTAGCAGCTAACAAGCTAATGATATCAAATCTGTGCAAAGTAAATTAGATCTGGAAAAGAGGATGTCCTCATTCACTAAATATATATTCACATACTACTCATTAACACAGCGATAAGCGTTAGCCTGGAAGTTACCTCTCCTCAGTTACAATGTCGGATTATGAATTATCGTCTGAATGCTAGTTGCGTTTTCCATGGGGAAAGGTGAACGGAGGAGGAGCACAGTGAGGGGGCGGGGCTTATGATTGAAGAAGATTTGCGCGATATTTTCACTTCAACTGGAGTTACAATCAGCTGGCACTCTTCCCCAGCGATTTCAGGACAGCGTAAGTGGTATTACGTCATTGGGTAGGTGTGGCCTATTTTGAGAATCTTCATAGGTCGACGATCATGTACAGTTTGAAGAAAAGACATTTGCTTTGGTATATTCAGATACCTGTCCGTGATCACAAGGGTTTTACATTCATACTGCTATATCTTCAGATACCTGTCCTGATCACAGGGGTTTCATGTTTGAAAAATACTATTGTTATTGAATGCTTGTTTCACTTAAATAAGCTCAAAGTCTTACTGATTTTGCATCAACTCTATCAAGTGTGCTAACACGCAAGACTGAAAATCTACAGTAAAACTTTAGTTCTTTTTAACCTCAGTATTCTTTCCACTGCTGTTGCAGCATTATAAAAACAAACAAACTCATAATTATCCACGTTTTCATAATCAACTTTATTTGCACTGAAAGAGCAAAGTTGACAGTTTGAAAAACAATTAATTTAGCATTTACAGGATTAAAAACAAATGGAAAAATACCTGTAATTTTTTTTTTGTAAAGGGGCGTCTTCGCCACGCCCCCAGAAACGGCCATTTTATGTCGCGGTACTGAAATTCCTGGAATTTAGTGAATGCTGTTATGACCAGCCTTCATGTTTTAAATAACTCAAATGATGTAAATGAAAACATTCAGTGACTAGGAAAGCCTACTATCTACTGTAATCTCCCTCATCAGATAATGATTTATCAGGAAAATGTATCAGGACACTTTCTGTGTGAAGTGTGTAGAGGTGGAGCATGCCAGGGCAGCCCTCGAGGGGTCTGATTCTGCGCATTGTGAACACCTTACAATTAGGCAGCTCCGCTCATGACTCGCTCTCTCCTCGGGCTAAGGATTCAGGTTTCAGAGCCACGAGGATCTGGTTCGGCCACTGCCGAGGTAGCCATACTGCTCAGGTCCTGGGGAGCTCATATGGATCTGGAAGAAGAGCCGGAGACGAGCGCAGCTCTCTCTCTTGCTCTGTCTTCCAGGTCCAGCTCTCTGACGGACTTTGGAGCTCGTGTTGCGACTCCTCCTTCCGCTATGGAAAGCCAAAACACCCTCTCCGATTCCGAGAACCAGTTGAGGTGCCATTGCACCACAGAGACCAGCTCTCAAGCATATAAAGAGGTGATTAGTAGGGCAGTTGAAAAACTAAATCTAGACTGGCCTGGGGAAGAGGAAGTGGCTCGTAGAAGGCTGGATGAGTGTTTCCTCCCCAGTGAAAATAAATCTCCCTCACACTGCAGAAAACTTTCCTTTTTCCCAGAAGTGCATGATGAAATATCACACTTCTGGTGAAAACCATACACTAACCATGTTTATAACCCTATAATCATGGGGAGTGAACAGCACGGTTATTTAGCTATGCCGAAGGTGGGTCACGGTGGATCTGGAGCCTGTCCTGGGAACACTGGGGTCAAGGAGGTAATATACCCTGGAATACACACTCATTCAAACTTAGGTGCAATTTAGTGTAGTCAATCCGCTGGTAAGTTTTTGGGAGGTGGAAGGAAACCGGAGAACCCAGAGAAAACCCACATGGACATGGGGAGAACATGTGAAACTCCACACAGACAGTAACCTGAGCTCAGGATTGAACTGGGGACCCTGGAGCTGTGAGGGAGTAATGCTACTGCTGTACCACTGTGCTGCCCATCGATCCAAACATGTCCCCTTATGTATAGAAAAAACAAAGTGAGTATTGTCTTCAACTGACTGACTGATTGATTATTTATTCATTTATTGTTTTTCACTATTTGTTTTTGAAAACATTTAATAAATACTATTTTGTTTATTTTATAAACTGTACACAACAGTTTGGAAACATGTGCAGTAGATACAGAGAGATTTGCTGGAAGCTGAATTTGTGTGAAAAAGAATTAATATTGAATGATGAACTTATTCAATGTCTTTTGTCTCAAAGCAATAAAAACTGATCTATAGTTCAGTCCCCTCAGACCGCTGCCGTGCTAACTGTGTGAGCTTTGAAAAAAAAACTGCTCAATATTGTTAAAAAAAAAAACCTGTAACAAACTATGAGACTATTATGAAAATTTCACAAAAGCTAGATTAGAAACACATTCAGTCCAGTCAGATTCAACAATCCTCCTTCTTTTATTTTTACCCAAAGTCATTAAAAGTCATAAACAAGAACTCCTGTAGCAGTCTTCTTACACAAAACAGCATGATGACAACAGCCTTCTAGAGCTTTCATTTCTTAACCTGATATAAGTATGACACACATAAGATATAGAATGACACATACACTCAAAATATAATTAGCGAGATCATCCATCAGCAATTAATGATAAACAATGAATGCAGAACAATACACTTAGCTAACATAAGTAAATGTAACACACATGTTTATGCCCGAATCTGATATTTAATTTTAAAATGTATAAAAATCTCAAAAAGTCAATATTGTGAATCCCGTGCTGGTCATAGAGTGTATTTAATATATGTTTTCAGCATTATTCTATAATATCTGAGAATGTGTCTATATTTACCCTGGATTAGTTTGTTATAATGCTGCCATATTCAGTTTTCTGTCCAGTGATGATCTGCTGCTCCGGCTGTGTTAATGTGGGTCAGTAGAGTAGTAAGTGTAAATAACAGTAGTAAATACAGTGACATCAGACCCAATCTGAGAAAAGTCAGAACATGAAAATTATACATATATCACACATATAAATTCTATGGCTTTTACTGCTGAAAAAAGCTTTTTGACGACACAAATCTCCAAATCTGACTTCTTTCTTTACACCATGTGTTGTTCTGATAGAAGCAGTGGAAGATATTTTCCTATAACTCACTGTTCAGTGAAAGCATGTGCGGTTCATGTGTGTTACCTGCAGTGTATCACAAATATAACTAAATCTCCTAAGGTAGAAACAAATCTGCTATAAGCGTTATTGTAGAGCCCATGCAGCTGAACCCAGACATGCATGACACTAACCTGATCCTTCTGCTTTCTCTTACAGTCCGGACGTCCTTCAGTAATCACGTTCTCTCCACATCTTCCTCCTAAAGAGAAAAGACCTCAGAAATCACACCTCTAGTAGAAACTTCAAAAATTCACTCTCCCATTCCTCATGGAAATAGTATGTTTTCTTCCTTTTGTTTGGTGGAACACTGTCTTTACTCTTCCTGACTGAAGCAAATAAAATTTTCTAGCTAATACTATAATATAATATAAGCATGATGACGTGCTTGATTGAAACTTTGGAGTGACGGCCGATGTTGAAATAATACTACATTTTCAGTGGAGGGGTGGGATAGGAAGTGGTATAGCCCACTCTGATTGGATGAAATGGGAAAGGATTGCCAGAATGTCTTCGCGAGCTACCTACAATCAGGCAACGAGTTACTGGTAGCTCGCGAGCGACGTGTTGGAGACCCCTGTTTTAGGGTTTGTTAACATTGCGTCTTCATGGCAACAAAGCTGTAAAATTGATTATAACTACCCAGAAAAGATCAGTAGCTGATTTTATGACACAAAAATCATGTTAATATACATTTGTTTATGTCCTGTGGTTATAGAAACATGAGTATTTTAACATTTACAGATTGACTCCATGCACTTCAATTGTAGGTGCCTTAAAAGAATTTTTTGAGTTAAAATAATTTTTTGTGGTAATCAACATTATACAACAAATGCTGTTGATTGTGCTAAACTTGTATTGAACCAGGAATATTCCTTTAAGTGCACACTGCACAGGAAACCAAATAAGTATGTGTAATAATAAGAAAATAATATAGCTGCAAGCAGCCATGACGGGCCCAAGCACTACGGTGCCATCACCACCCTGTGGGTGTATGAAATCAATGCATAGTGAAGCGAGTGCTATAGAGTAAAATTCACAAATATACAAAGAAAAGAGTATTAAAGTTTGATGCGTTACCACAGCAACACTATGTAAGATATCAAGAATCATTTTGCAATTTGACATCAGCCATGTCTCGACATTATTCTGACCAAGTTTGAAGTGATTCAGGTAAATATGAGAAGACTCTTTGAAAGTCTGTTGTAAGTGACACACTTCCTGCTGCCATGTGGTGGCACTATGACCGTGACTTGCAATAGTCACATCCATGTGATCAGGCCCCAGTACCAAACATACAGCTCAAGATATATACATATATATATATATATATATAAGGGATACATACATACAAAAGGGATACATACATACATACATATATATATATATATATATATATATATATATATATATATATATATATATATATATATATATATATATATGTATGTATGTATGTATGTATGTATGTATGTATGTATCCCTTTTGCCACCATAAATTTTTTGCCTGGTCATGGTGAAACTGTTTGAGATGTCAAAAATCCCTTCGCAATTTTGCATCCTGATTGTCTTGCCATAATGTTGACCAAGTTTGTTGACAATTGTTGAATACCCTAGAAGGTATAATTAAAAGTTCACTGCATGCACAAAATCCAAAATGGCCGACTTCCTGTTGGGCAAAGCTAATGATTGTTGTTCAAAAGTTGAAAGATGTTCGGGTCGATAAGAACAATACTGAGTTTCGTACATATACATACAAGTATGTACAATTTATGCACCAAGGTTTTGTGTCGTGTAAAACCACGCCCATGTGCTACCGATGACTGGCATGTGTGCTGCATTTCATAATTTCATCTCGTAAAAACAATGTTTTTTTTTTTTACGGTAAATAACAATGCTTTGTTCATTCTACTGCAATAAACTGTATTTTCATATGTTTTTTACTGATAAATTAAATGTAGTACTCTGTAAAACAAATTACAGTTTTTCACCGTATATTCTATGGTTTTTGTACGTTTTGTACAATACGGGTTTTTACTGTAGCATTTCTATGGTATTTTACCGTTAAATTCACAAACTTTTTTACAGTGTGCAGTCAGTGTAAAATGTTTTTTTTTAAAAAATAAATAAATACTGGGGAAGTAATGATTCATAAACACAGCTGCTTAGAGTTAGAAAATAAAGAAAAGAAAAAGGGGGTTTTCAATGTACTCCTTTATTGCTACAAGCGCCGGTCCTAAGAAACTTTTAGTAGCCTAATCGGAGCGTATACTTCATAACAAGTGACTGGATTGAAAGTCCTTATAAAGGCTACTGTGGCTCTGTAATTGAGTCCAGATGTTTGTGATCAGTAATCAGGTGAATGTGAACGTGAGAGAGTCTGTGACAGCTGTGTGTCATAGTTCTCGGCTGTCACGTTTGTAGGCTGCGGTATGTTCTGGGAACTATAGTTTGACGCCGATTCCAGCATTGACGTGACAGTTTTCTGGCTGCCAGACAGGTCATTTCTCTTCATTTTGAAGAACGCAATTATTGAAAATGAACTTGCAGGAGTCTCACGTGCTACCAAGACAGGGATTTACTCATCAGAGGATTTGGGGGAGTTTTCATGGACTTAATGTGGATTATAATAATAAAAATGATTCTCTACAACCTTATCTGTGTTGTCTCTGGATTTGGATTCTGAATATTTATTTACAGGTTGTTGTTTTTTTTAATTCAACATTTATTTCCAGTCACCTCTGATGCCAAGGCGTGACATGATTCTGATACCATGTTAATGAAAGTTCTTCCTTCATTACACGCACGTGTCTTTAATGCGATATGATCAAACACAATCCTCTTCTTTTCTTTAACATGAGGCGATAAAGCTGTTATTTACTTTGGTTTAACTTTGTGATTCCACTCAGTGTTTGTGAAACCTGGAATTCTTCACTGACTGTGTAACACAGCTCATGAAGGAACACACCAAGCACACAGCTCAGGAATAAAACATCACACATGATCTCTGTGCTCCTCCTTCTTTCTCTCTAATTCCTTCCCCCTCCCTTTCTCTCTCTCTCTCTCTCTCTCTCTCTCTCTGTGTGTGTGTGTGTGTGTGTATGAGTTCAGGTAAATGGCAGAGGCCAGTATTTCAGTGGATCAGTTCAGCTGTCCAGTTTGTCTAGATCTACTGAAGGATCCGGTGACGATATCCTGTGGTCACAGTTTCTGTAAGGTGTGTATTAATGGCTGCTGGGATAAGGAAGATAAGAGTGGAGTGTATCGCTGTCCTCAGTGCAGAGACACTTTCACTTCGAGGCCTGTTCTACGCAGAAACAACATGCTGGCTGAAGTGGTGGAGAAACTGAAGAAGACTGAAGTCCAAGCTGTTTCTCCTGCTCACTGTTACGCTGGACCTGGATATGTGGAGTGTGATTTCTGCACCGGGAGAAAATGCAAAGCCGTCAAGTTCTGTCTGATGTGTCTGGCGTCCTTTTGTGAAACTCATCTGAAACCTCACTATGAAGTTCCTGCTTTGAAAAAGCACGAGTTAGTCGAAGCTTCTGGAAATTTACAAGAAAAGATCTGCTCTGAACATGATAAAGTGCTGGAGATCTACTGTCGTACTGACCAAAGCTTCATCTGTTATCTGTGTATGACGGAAGAACACAAAAGCCACGACAGTTAAAGTATACAGAACTGAAAAACAGGTGAGAACTAGAAACATTTTTTAGGACCAATTAATTCTACTCATGTCTACAACCAGTTGTTTTAACCTGATTAAAAATGTATTTAAAGTTAAAAATCTTTTTCCATTCGTGTATTCGTAAGAAATTTTTTAAATTTTGGACAATTTGGTTGTTCAGGAACAGGGCTGAACTACGGCCTACTGTAAACCTAGTCTGGACAGAAACCACTTGAACTAAACACAAAGCAGCTGAACTAAGAACTGGCTAATATTCTCTCTCCTTTCTGTAATAGAAAATAGAAAATAACTTCACTCACCTGCAGCGACGTGAAACACAGCAGACAAAAGATACAAGCACTTCATCATTACTGATTCTTCTGCACACACACACCTGTCCCTCAAAATGAAACACACACACACACACACACACACACACACTACCTGAGTGTCTCTCTGTTATATAGTGTGGTTACCAGGAAACCACAACAACCGCTGTCTCATTTTTTTATTTTTGAAGATCTCTTTCATCACTCTTTCCATGACTCAATGTAATGATAATGATAATTATCTGGTCTTTATTTATCACATATGCACTACAGCACAGTGAAATTCTTTTCTTTGCATATCCCAACATGTCAGGAAGCTGGGGTCAGACATGATACAGCACCCCTGGAGCAGAGAGGGTTAATGGCCTTGCTCAAGGGCCCAACAGTAGCAGCTTGGCAGTGCTGGGGCTTGAACCCCCAAACCTTCTGATCAGTAACCCAGAGTCTTCACTGCCACGCCACCACTGCCCCAATTTACTTTTTATATGCACTATTAATATTTATTCATATATTCTCATGTGGTGGTTTATCTTACTTCATAGTATCATCATAGTTATCTGTCTTAGGTATCATTTTCTTAATGCATGCAAGTAGCCTTTTCTTTAGATTAAATTTTTACCTAAATAAACAAATGAATGCATTATAAGTGTTTTGACTTTGTACAGTTTTCTCCTCACATTAATCTTGATCTTACTGGCAGTTTCTATACTTTATGAGCTCAAGTGAAGTTTGTTAGATGACCCCCCTAGGAAGCCTGAGTCAACACAACAGTAGACGGTATTGGGCTATGGCTAAGCGACTAAGTAGCGCCACCTTATGCCATACAGCTGCTACTACAGCAGTTCTACAGATTATTGCTCATTAGAGATCTAAATTTACATCCAGATTTCTGCAGAAAGAAGAAAAAAGGCCTTTATTGTCTCATTAACGGCTAATATAAGCTGGAGTAAATGCAAATATCACAATATATATCACCCTTTTGAGCTTACTCCTGTGTCTCATTCCTGGCTACTTCAGATACTGCATACTCATTTACTCCACCTTATATGTGCATATATCCATCCATCTTCAACCGCTTACTCCTTTTCAGGGTCACGGGGGAACTTGGACCCTATCCCACAAGCACAACAATATATATATATATAAAAGGGATACATACATACAAAAGGGATACATACATACATACATACATACATACATATATATATATATATATATATATATATATATATATATATATATATATATATATATATATATATATATGTATGTATGTATGTATGTATGTATGTATGTATGTATGTATGTATGTATGTATGTATCCCTTTTGTCACCATAAATTTTTTGCCTGGTCATGGTGAAACTGTTTGAGATGTCAAAAATCCCTTCGCAATTTTGCATCCTGATTGTCTTGCCATAATGTTGACCAAGTTTGTTGACAATTGTTGAATACCCTAGAAGGTATAATTAAAAGTTCACTGCATGCACAAAATCCAAAATGGCCGACTTCCTGTTGGGCAAAGCTAATGATTGTTGTTCAAAAGTTGAAAGATGTTCGGGTCGATAAGAACAATACTGAGTTTCGTACATATACATACAAGTATGTACAATTTATGCACCAAGGTTTTGTGTCGTGTAAAACCACGCCCATGTGCTACCGATGACTGGCATGTGTGCTGCATTTCATAATTTCATCTCGTAAAAACAATGTTTTTTTTTTTACGGTAAATAACAATGCTTTGTTCATTCTACTGCAATAAACTGTATTTTCATATGTTTTTTACTGATAAATTAAATGTAGTACTCTGTAAAACAAATTACAGTTTTTCACCGTATATTCTATGGTTTTTGTACGTTTTGTACAATACGGGTTTTTACTGTAGCATTTCTATGGTATTTTACCGTTAAATTCACAAACATTTTTTACAGTGTGCAGTCAGTGTAAAATGTTTTTTTTTAAAAAATAAATAAATACTGGGGAAGTAATGATTCATAAACACAGCTGCTTAGAGTTAGAAAATAAAGAAAAGAAAAAGGGGGTTTTCAATGTACTCCTTTATTGCTACAAGCGCCGGTCCTAAGAAACTTTTAGTAGCCTAATCGGAGCGTATACTTCATAACAAGTGACTGGATTGAAAGTCCTTATAAAGGCTACTGTGGCTCTGTAATTGAGTCCAGATGTTTGTGATCAGTAATCAGGTGAACGTGAACGTGAGAGAGTCTGTGACAGCTGTGTGTCATAGTTCTCGGCTGTCACGTTTGTAGGCTGCGGTATGTTCTGGGAACTATAGTTTGACGCCGATTCCAGCATTGACGTGACAGTTTTCTGGCTGCCAGACAGGTCATTTCTCTTCATTTTGAAGAACGCAATTATTGAAAATGAACTTGCAGGAGTCTCACGTGCTACCAAGACAGGGATTTACTCATCAGAGGATTTGGGGGAGTTTTCATGGACTTAATGTGGATTATAATAATAAAAATGATTCTCTACAACCTTATCTGTGTTGTCTCTGGATTTGGATTCTGAATATTTATTTACAGGTTGTTGTTTTTTTTAATTCAACATTTATTCCCAGTCACCTCTGATGCCAAGGCGTGACATGATTCTGATACCATGTTAATGAAAGTTCTTCCTTCATTACACGCACGTGTCTTTAATGCGATATGATCAAACACAATCCTCTTCTTTTCTTTAACATGAGGCGATAAAGCTGTTATTTACTTCGGTTTAACTTTGTGATTCCACTCAGTGTTTGTGAAACCTGGAATTCTTCACTGACTGTGTAACACACCTCATGAAGGAACACACCAAGCACACAGCTCTGGAATAAAACATCACACATGATCTCTGTGCTCCTCCTTCTTTCTCTCTAATTCCTTCCCCCTCCCTTTCTCTCTCACTCTCTCTGTGTGTGTGTGTGTGTGTGTGTGTGTGTGTGTGAGTTCAGGTAAATGGCAGAGGCCAGTATTTCAGTGGATCAGTTCAGCTGTCCAGTTTGTCTAGATCTACTGAAGGATCCGGTGACGATATCCTGTGGTCACAGTTTCTGTAAGGTGTGTATTAATGGCTGCTGGGATAAGGAAGATAAGAGTGGAGTGTATCGCTGTCCTCAGTGCAGAGACACTTTCACTCCGAGGCCTGTTCTACGCAGAAACAACATGCTGGCTGAAGTGGTGGAGAAACTGAAGAAGACTGAAGTCCAAGCTGTTTCTCCTGCTCAATGTTACACTGGACCTGGATATGTGGAGTGTGATTTCTGCACCGGGAGAAAATGCAAAGCCGTCAAGTTCTGTCTGATGTGTCTGGCGTCCTTTTGTGAAACTCATCTGAAACCTCACTATGAAGTTCCTGCTTTGAAAAAGCACGAGTTAGTCGAAGCGTCTGGAAATTTACAAGAAAAGATCTGCTCTGAGCATGATAAAGTGCTGGAGATCTACTGTCGTACTGACCAAAGCTTCATCTGTTATCTGTGTATGACGGAAGAACACAAAAGCCACGACACCGTCTCAGTTAAAGTATACAGAACTGAAAAACAGGTGAGAACTAGAAACATTTTTTAGGACCAATTAATTCTACTCATGTCTACAACCAGTTGTTTTAACCTGATTAAAAATGTATTTAAAGTTAAAAATCTTTTTCCATTCGTGTATTCGTAAGAAATTTTTTAAATGTATTAAAAAGATTATTGAAATATAATTTATCATCAGTAAGAGAATGTTGAATTTCTTCTTGCTCAGTGATAGTCATAAACTCGTCAAACAGGTAAGTGAACATTTCTGTTGACTGGGTGAGGCAACACACACATTTCACAAAGAGAGAGAGAGAGAGAGAGAGAGAGAGACAGAGACAGACAGACATACAGACTCAGGGTAAAGCAACTCACATTTCAAAACATTTCTCCTGCACGTAGTTCACTGTTGCATTTTTCTACCAGGGATGGTAAAAATCTTACATCCGGCAGCTTTAAATAGGCCGCTCTAATAAAAAGACAAAAGCAGTTAATTAACAGGATTATACAGGAGGAATAAAAGGGATGTCTTGGGCATGGAACCATCATCCAGGCTTTTACATTTTAAGCATGTGTACACAGCACACAACTAATAAACACACACACAGTACACACTAACTTTACAGAACAGCTCGAGACACAGCTGTGTAAAACATATTTTCAATTTATTACGTTAAGCCTCATGAGTGTTGCAGCAAAAAGCATTCACCTTACAGTCAGGAGAAGGTGAGTTTAAATCCCATCAGTGCTGTACACCAGCATAACTGGCCTGCTGTCTCCTCTGTCAATTAGAACAGCAGTATCCGTGTGGGTGTGAGTTCATGTGTAGGAGGAAGTGGAGTAAATAAAAAACCTAATCAACGAAATGTTCACAGAGAGAGTTAAAGGAGGAGCAGATGAAATCCCAGCAGAGAATCCAGGAGAAGCAGAAGAAGGTGCAGGAGCTGAAACAGGCTGTGAACACTCTAAAGGTGAGCAGTGAGCAGATACAGAGCTGCTCCTAGAAACACACACAACATGGACAACGAGTCATTTAGAGGGCCAGTAAGAGACAGAATGATAGATGAGCTTTAAATCGTGTGTGTGTGTTCTCCTAACAGTGCAGTGCACAGACAGCAGTGGAGGACAGTGAGAGGATCTTTACTGAGATGATCAGCTCCATGGAGAAAAGGCGCTCGGAGGTGACGGAGCTGATCAGAGCTCAGGAGAAGGCTGAACTGAGTCGAGCTGAACGACTCCTGGAGCAACTGGAGCAGGAGATCGCTGATCTTCAGAGGAGAGTCACTGAGCTGGAGCAGCTTCCACACATAGAGGATCACTTCCACTTCCTCCAGGAAATAAAGGTACACTACATCCACATTTCCAGGTGAAATATACAGGTTATGGGTTCATTGGATAAATAATGGTTCCTAGATGTCTAAAACTGTTCCACTTCGAACCTTTTCTAATATGTAAACAACCTGCTGTAAGATTTTACTTAAAAACTTTAAAGTAAATTGTAGCTGTAATTTCTTCTCCTAATTTTATGCCTAATTGCTGTATGCAGGTTTTAGTCTCTGGCCGTCGCTCTCCCGAATTTACTAGACCAGATTTTCAGTCTGATCTCCGTGAGGACTCATACAGCATCACTGTCAATCAACATGTCTCATTTGATGGAGTGAGGAAATCTCTCTCTGCTCTGAAAAAGAGAGTCGAGGAAATCTGCCAGGAGGAATTCATCAAAATCCCTGAACATGGTAAGCGGAGCTGTTCCTGCTGCAGTGAGGGAAGTCTTTACTCGCTCGGTGACAGAGTGATGTCGAGGTGTCAGTCTTCATTCCTGAGCACCAAAGCTCTGCACAGTTTAGAGTTTTTAACACTCATCTGATTCCAGTCTTGATGATGAATTGCTGATGTGAATGAGTTTGTGTTCGAGCTGAGAAACTCTGCACTCTGTTGCTTCAAGACTGAAGACTGACACCTGATCTACACACGTTTCTGAGTTACACGCGTTTCTGATCTACACAGGTTTCTGATCTATACATGTTTCTGATCTACGCACGTTTCTGAGTTACACGCGTTTCTGATCTACACAGGTTTCTGATCTATACATGTTTCTGATCTACGCACGTTTCTGAGTTACACGCGTTTCTGATCTACACAGGTTTCTGATCTATACATGTTTCTGATCTACACACGTTTCTGAGCTACACGTTTCTGAGCTACGCGTGTTTCTGAGCTGAAAACATTTCTGAGCTACGCACATTTCTGATCTACGCACGTTTCTGAACTACACGCGTTTCTGAGCTACGTGTGTTTCTGAGCTGAAAACATTTCTGAGCTACGCATGTTTCTGATCTACGCACGTTTCTGAACTACACGCGTTTCTGAGCTACACAGTTGTCTGATATTATGGTTTTTATCATCAGACCATTTTATTTCTGTCTCCACAGTTGAAGACGTTCAGATTTTACTCTCAGAGCCAAAGAGCAGAGACCAGTTTCTGAAATGTACGTCTACACCCACACACAGACGCACACACACAAAGCAGACACTCACACACAAAAAACACAGACGAACTCAGACACATACCCACACAAAACTACTCACACACAAAAACTCAGACACAAACTCCCACACGTGCAAACACGTATACGCCCACACACACAAGCATAAACACACACACACAGACACACGCGCACACAAACACATACAGACACACTCACACAAAACGCACACAAGCATAGACACAGAAACAGACACACAAATACATAATCACACAAAGAATCACACACACACACACACACATACACACACACTGTCTCACTCTCCACATAAATATATCATCTGATTAATATCTAACTTGTTCACATTTGTCATGTGTTTTAGATTTCTGTGATCTGACTCTGGATCCCAACACAGTAAATTATGACCTCATTCTGTCTGAGAAGAACAGAGCGGTTTCGTACAGTGAGAGACAGCAGCAGTACTCTGATCATCCAGAGAGATTTGACTCCTACTGGCAGGTGTTGAGTAAGGAGAGTGTGTGTGGACGCTGTTACTGGGAGGTGAAGTGGAGCGGTGGTGTGTACATATCAGTCTCATATAAAGACATCAGCAGGAAAGGACAGGGTAATGAGTGTGTGTTTGGAGGCAACAATCAGTCATGGAGTCTGCGGTGTTATTCTTATTCTACTTCTCTCTTTTTCTGGCACAACAACATTGAGACTGATCTCAGAGTCCCATCATCCTCCAAAATAGGAGTGTATGTGGATCACAGTGCAGGAACTCTGTCCTTCTACAGTGTCTCTGACACGATGAAGCTCCTGCACAGAGTCCACACCACGTTCACTCAGCCTCTATACGCTGGGTTTAGGCTCTATTGGTTGTATGATTCTACTGTGAGATTGTGTGATCCAGAATGTGTGTAGTGTTTTATGTATAATTCCTGCACTTTGCCATTTATTAATTAAAACAGATGAGTATTTTCACAATAATTAAAAAGTTCTGATCGACACACGTGATGATTTACACAAAAAATATGATTTTATGGTTTTTATCATCAGACCATTTTATTTCTGTCTCCACAGTTGAAGACGTTTAGACTTTACTCTCAGAACCAAAGAGCAGAGATGTACGTCTACAACAAACACACACACACACACACACACACACACACACACACACTCTCTCTCTCTCACACACTCACATACACACTTAATAAGTACTCTCTTTACTTATTCATTGCTTGAACCAGACTCTTTCGTTAGCAAATATTTTTACCGTTATTATCTCTCTGTCTCTCTCTCTCTCTCTCTCTCTCTATATATATATACCCGTCGGTATATATCTTAGTTTGTGATCTACGAAACACCAATATCTCTGCCGTCGCAGAGGCGAAGTTCCTGGAGCTTCTTATAAGAAATCGCTCCATGTAATACTTCTCTCAATGTAATACACGCATTTCTTATATCATTGACTCCCTTCCATATAGACAGCAATACCCAATGACTTCATAAAATTCTAATTCTAAATCATTTACTCCCTTCCACACAGACAGAAATACACAAAGACTTCATAAAATTCTAATTCTAAATCATTGACTCCCTTCCATACAGACAGCAATACACGATGACTTCATAAAATTCTAATTCTAAATTCTTGATGATTCCTACCAGTCAGTGGTATGGCTGCATTGGTCTTTCACTCTGCATAATAAAGGGAAAATTGTCTGCGTGTTAACACGGACTTCAGGGTGAAACCTTTCCACGTACTTCCTCCGGTTTGCTTGCTGTCCAGAAAAGCTGAAAAGACTCGCGCAGCCCAGCCAGGGATGCTGAAGGTAAAAAGGTTTATTACAGAAAGATGGTTAATACAGGATAGAATAAAGCAGGATAGAATAATTAGAGCGCTCTGAAGCCTTTGTACTAAACCACTTCTATATATATATATATATATATATGACATGCAGAGCATGACATATTTCTGTGTACCGATAAGAAGCAGTTTGAGGCAGTTCAAACAGGCTTTGTTTTAGGATCTTGGAAGATGTTTAGACGAAGCTTGAAGAGAAGAACATATTTGTGTCTCTGTAAGCAGATAAACATTCTGTACTTATCTCAGTGACATGACATGGCTTTCTTAGGCATTATCCTCTGATGAGAATGAAATAGAACAAGAACAAAACTATTACAAAGTAAAAATGAGTAATTTCCCTCACATTTCCCCCATTTTATCATTACAAAATATAATAACTAAAATTAACAGAGAAATTACAATGCTGTGAGTACATCAGAACTTCAGAATTCTTTCACGGTTCAACTGAATTCAACATAAAACAGACATAATGAAGGCGCTAAGGCTGTTTTTGCAGATATAAAGTATCCTGTAGTCAAGCAAGCTCATTTAGGGTGAAATGAGAGTCGTCCTGGTCAAAGGAATATTTACAATAGGTGTGAAATGGATGTCAGTGGGTCGTCATCATCAGTGTCACTGGCAGAATCTGATAGCCAGTCAGGTTTAGGATACAAGTCAGGTTGGTCATCATAGTGATAGTAATCAGTCTTTGTCAACATCAGCGTTTGGTCATTAGTAATTTCAAAGAGCGTGAGAGACTGCTCTGAACAAGAGAAACAATACAAAGCAGAATGAGAAAGACAAGAAGAATTATTGCATCTATTGGTAGACAGACAGTTAATATCTACGAGCCCCATCCCCTGAGTACTGAGTTCAGCCAATCAAACCCCGTCTCGCTAGTCTGTATTGGGTTGTGTATCGCAGACCACATGTGTTCAATGATAGAATAACCATTATGTGTCTATGTGATGAGGGGACGTGTGACGTTGTGTGGGTAGCACTGTTGGCAATGATTCTTATGACGAAAGGCGATACAGAACGGTTTACAGAGGCGGCCAATATCTTGACAAACGGGCTTTTAACTACTACTTGTCGTCCAATCTACAGCATTTGTTTACTAGAGAACTTCGTGGGCTTATGTGGGACATATAGAAATCACGTTGCCTTAGGCACTTAGTCCCGTCACAACGATCAGCAACAGGAGCTTTGGGGCGTAAGAGGTGCGGTAGCAAAGACACTGGTACGCACTAATGAAGTTCAGTCCTCCTAAGAGTACAGTTTCCGTGTCATCAACATTTTCTCCAAAAACTACATGTCCGTGATTTCGCAGGCTACTAGATACCACTTGGTTTGAGAATGTGTGTTTGAGTGCAGTGTGTCGTGTGTGTGGGTGTGTATATGCAGTTCATTGCTTGTGAGCGTAGGTCCTCCTAGAGGCCTCTTGATTTAGAATTATGGTCTAGTTCTCCTATTTCAGTCCCGTCCTCTCCAGCTCAGTGCTCGGCTCTGGCACCCTCCTGCAGTGGCTCCCACACATCCACGTGGCTCTCTGGTTGACTTTCACTGCTGAATGAGTGACAAAGCGAACCTGCAATGGCCCAGACCACCGTGGCTTGTTCCACCGGGTCCTGTGGAAATCCTTGATCATGATCCACTCTCCGGGCTTCAGATCATCCAGCGGACTCGTGGCTGGAGCTTGAAGTGCTGCTTTTACCTGCTTGTGGATAGAGTGCAGAGAAGAGGACAGAGTTGCACAGTAATTTAACATTGCATCATCACATGCTGCAGCGTCAGGAAGAGGAGCTGTCACAGGTCCAATTCCTGTGTGTGGAGGTCTCCCAAACAGTATCCCAAAGGGCTAAGCCCATCCTAAGCCTGTTTCAGAACAGCATTTGCTCAGTCTGTTTTTTAGTGTCCCATTTTCTCTCTACCACCCCACCACTAGCTGGATGATATACACAGTGTTGCTTTAAGTCAGTACACAAATATTCACCCACCTACTTAAGGGCATGGCTCACAAAAGGTGTGCCATTATCACTGGTGTTTTTTTGTGGGAGTAATTCCATCTAGGAATTATTTCTCTAAGCAACACCTTTGATACAGTGTCTGATTCCTGTTTGGACATAGGGATGTGGCCTTCTCTACCTTCAAAACTCAACCCACGTTATGAGTTGTGCAAACAAAATATTTAAATTTTTTTACAGTAGTTAGAGGGTGCACGGTGGCTTAGTGGTTAGCACGTTTGCCTCACACCACCAGGGTCTGCGGTTCAAGTCCTGGCGTGGCCAGAGTTTGCATGTTCTCCCCGTGCTGTGGGGGTTTCCTCTGGGTACTCTGGTTTCCTCCTCCAGTCCAAAGACATGCATGGTAGTCTGATTGGCATGTCTAAAGTGTCTGTAGTGTAGGAATGTGTGTGTGATTGTGCCCTGTGATGGACTGGCACCCTGTCCAGGGTGTACCCTGCTTTGTGCCCGATGCTCCCTGGGATAGGTTCCCTGTGACCCTGAAAAGGAGTGGATGGATGATTATTTTCTTTTGAGTTTTTCTTTTTGGGACCATAGATGCAGCTGCCTGCTTTGCTGCACTGTCCACTCAAAGTTTCTTGGAAAACGGGGTCTAATTTGTTAGTGTGTGCATAACATACCGCAATGGTTTTGGGGAGTAGGACTGCGTACAGTAGCTCAGAGACTAGTTTGCGGTGGGCTATGTGTGTTCCTGAACTCATCAGGAAGTTCCTGTGTTTCCATATTGTCCCCAAATCATGTACTACCTCAAAGGCATATCTGCTGTCTGTGAAGATATTTACTAACTGTCCTCAGCATGTCTTCATGCCTCTATGAGGGCATACAGTTCAGCTGCTTGTGCTGAAAGGTTTGAGAGGAGACTTCTTGACAGTCCGTCTCGTGTGCGGTTACTACTACATAACCCACTCGATTTTTACCGTCTCTGGATCACGTGACACAGACCCATCCACAAAGAGGATCAATCTGGGTTTTCCATTGGAACATCTTTCAGGTCGCCTCTAGGAGAGCAGAGTTCATTAGTCAGTACAACACAGTCATGTGGTTCTCCGTCTCCATCTGTTGGAAGAAGAGAAGCAGGGTTAAGGACAGTACATCGTTTTATAGAGACATTTGACATGTCTAGTAGTTTAGTGTTATGGTGCAGCCACCGTTGCGTGGACAGGTGTGAGGTTTTCTGTTCAAGTAGGAGTAGCAACACCTCATGTGGAACCAAGAAGATCAATTCTGAGTAACCTACCAGGTCTCTGAATGCCACCACAGCTTTCTCAGCTGCTGCTCCTGCACATACACACAGGAAACTCTGCAGCGACTGGATCCAACTTACCTGAGAATGAGCTGTCCTGCCTGTTGCATATGCCATCTCTCTGAGCGGTGCTTCTAGAATGGTATAGTTTAGAATGAAAGATCTTCGATACAATCACATACCTAGGATAGAGAGAACTTGTTTCTTCATCAGAGGCTTGGGAATCTTCTGGATTGCAGATACTCTTTCAGCAGAGAGTTTCTTTCCCTTTGCAGAAATGTCATGACCCAAGAAATCTCACTTCTCATTGTACATACTGTAATTTGGAGAGACTGGCTTTGTGCCCTTCCTTAGCAAGATGCTGCAACAATTTCATGCTGTCAGTTTCTCACTGTGCCCTGGAGAAAGTGGTAGAGGTGTTAAGCTGTCCTTTAGCATTTGGATGTATATCGTTAGTGACTCTCAATATCCCTAACACAAGCGAGTGAAAGTGTAAGGACGTCCGTCAAATATGAATGCAAACTAAAACTGTCTGTCTTTATCAAGGGATATTCTGAAAAAATGCATTAGCTAAATCTACGACTGAAAACCATTCGCTATTTGCTTGAACCTGGCTTAATATAATGTAAGAATTTGGCACGTCTGGAGCTCTCTGTTTGACTGCTGCATTAACCGCTTGCAAATCTTGTACAAATCTCAATTCAGCATGTTGTGGGGGGTTTCTTGCATTCTTTACCGGAAATATTGGGGGAAATATTCAATCTGGGCAGGGAACAATGACCCCTGCCTTCAATAATGAACTGAAATCTGGTCTAATGCCCTCAATAGCTTCTGATTTAAGAGGGTATTGAGATTGTCTGGGCCTAAAGTCAGATTTGGGAGTGATCACGACTGGTGATGCACTTCTAATCAGGCCTATGTCATGTTTACCTTGGGTCTACAGCCCGAGAGGCACCTTCTTCAACTGTGGGTGTGTCTCTAGGTGTTTAGGGCTTGTCCCAAGGTTCAGAAACATTCCCCTGTCATGACAAATAACATCCCGGTTAACCTTGCACATTTCCAGGTAGAATTTTTTATAAACTCCCAGCATCAGGTTGTACCATATGTTGGAGGTGGGTTTCTGTTCCCAATCTGTAATTTTCCCACTCTCAGGCACAGACAGAAAAGGTACAAAATGTGTGCCAAATCTCTAGACATTCAATTAATCATATAACTTATAGGTTCAATAGAGCAAACCTTAAGAATGTAAAAGAATTTATCTGTGAGTCCACATACAGCAATTTGGAAGAACTTACAGTTTTCTCTTCCCTCCTTTTTTAAATAATAATTTATTATTATTATTATTATTATTATTATTATTATTATTACGACTGTTGTTTTTATCTCAGTAAATTTTACTTGTGCGTTAAATTTGTCTGTGTCATGTCTGTGTCTCTGTAAGCAGATAAACATTCTGTACTGATCTCAGTGACATGACATGGCCTTCTTAGGCATTATCCTCAGATGAACATGAACAAGAACAAAATTATTACAAAGTAATACACACAAGACTCAGCATCACTGTGGTGACATGTGTTTGTGCCATGATATCTGAAAACCTGACCACAACACAGTACAAAGACTGCACTACTTTGTGTATTAATCCATTTCTGGTTACTAGTTTCAAGGCAAGTGGGTTGAGTTTCCACCAGAGTCATTATACTGAGAGTGAGAGTAATGGAAAAGAAGATGGAGCCAGAAAGGCTGAGAAAATAAGAGACAAACATACATTTTGTTTTAGAAATTGAGAAAGAGACAAGAGAGAGGGAGAGAAGGAGAATCAGAGAGTAATGAAAAATGAGAGTGGAAATGGAGAAGGTGACAGAGATAAAGAGATAAAGAGATGCTGGGCTGGTGGTGTTTTCCATTAATTTGTCAGACATACCTATATCACTCTAAACAAACAATATTATTTAGGCTGCTATGCTATAAAAAATGTTTCTAAACCTACAACACCGATTTAAAGACACATTATGAGAACTATGATATGCATTATCGAGATGGCTAGTTTAGTCATCTCAGGCTGCCCTGAAATTACGATATATATACATATTTTTTATCTCCACCAAGTTTTCCTTAAAAAGCGACTCACAGGGAGTAGGTAGCTGTCAGGTAGTTTCAAGAGGTGGATAAGGAATTTTATTCCAAATGTGATTTGTCTTGCCGCCAGCAGAGGGCGGGATCGCTCCTTTAAGAGATGTGTGCTGACAGAAATCAGTCTGTTTAACAAATATGGGACTCTGGGAAATATGACAGAGTTTTGGGCGAACTGTTCAGCTACAGTTTAACTACTACTAAACACTCCTAAATTGTATATTTCAGTTTAGCCTCTTGTTTTTTTTATAGGAGTGAAAAAAGGTCTTGCACGTAGAATGTAATTAGTTCTTTCTGCTACTAAGGAAGAGATGGAGGACGGAGGAAGATGTGGTGGAGGTATACAACAGAAAAAAAAAAACTTTTCAGAATTAGAAGAGTATCAGGAAGCAAGAATGGGAATGGGCCCAGAAATCCATCTGTTTCCATGACAACCGCTTCCCCAGCTTCCCCTCCATCCCCCAGACTACTATTTACTCTGCAGCATCAGTGGTTAAATTTAATTCGTTTATTATTTGGAAACTGTAATTTATTAATCACTTAGAAATATTTATCTAGCACTTACCAGGCATCGATTCGAAGGTGGTCCGAGATGTGACGTACAAGACGTGTATACTAACTAGATTTTTATATTGATTCCACCCGTATTTCAGAGCAGTACACTAGGATCATGTCAGAAGCAGCATATTAAGATGAGGTGGTTATGTAGAAATATAGAAGATTTTTTTAATTTCATCTCAGTGTGCCATAGCTCTCGAATGTCAAAACAAACACTACAAGATTCATAGTATTTCCTAAAAAAACACATTTTTTAAAAAAGGAAAAACAAACATACAAACAAACAAGACAATTAATTTGAGGTGTTAACCTAAAAAAAGTATCTATGGATGATTCCTCACTTGTAATGAAGTATTTTATAAATTATTATGCACGGCACTACTGTTTGGAAATTTAACAGAGAATCAGAAGCGTTAATATTAAAGAAAAATTGAGTTTATAATCTAAATGGATTAATATTTGATGAATGCAACTATTTAGCATGAATTGGGCTTTATATTATAGATATAACCTTGCTACTTTTTGCTGTCTTTTTTTGTTTTTAGAACAAGTCTATAAAAGTAAATAAAAGAAAACAGAAAATCACATCCCAAGACAGGGATTCACAGCTCAGGAATAAAATCTCTCTCTCTCTCTCTCTCTCTCTCTCTCTCTCTCCCTCTCCCTTTCTCTCTCTCTCTCTCTCCCTTTCTCTCTCTCTCTCTCTCTCTCTCTCTCTCTCTCTCTCTTTCTCTCTCACAGGAAGCCACTCCTCATTTCAGAGAAAACGAAGCTCAAAGTTCAGTGCAATCTCTCTCTCTCTCTCTCTCTCTCCCTCTCTCTCTCTCTCTCTCTCTCTCTCTCTCTCTCTGCGTTTGAGTTCAGGAAAATGGCTGAGGACAGTATTTCAGTAGATCAGTTTTCAGTGGATCAGTTCAGCTGTCGAATGTGTCTGGATCTACTGAAGGTTCCGGTGACGATCCCCTGTGGTCACAGTTTCTGTAAGGTGTGTATTAATGACTACTGGAATCAGGAAGATGAGAGCGGAGTGTATCGCTGTCCTCAGTGCAGATACACTTTCACTCCAAGGCCTGATCTATGCAGAAACAACATGCTGGCTGAAGTGGTGGAGAAACTGAAGTAGACTGAAGTCCAAGCTGCTTCTCCTGCTCACTGTTACGCTGGATCTGGAGATGTGGAGTGTGATTTCTGCACCGGGAGAAAATGCAAAGCCGTCAAGTCCTGTCTGATGTGTCTGGCCTCCTCTTGTGAAACTCATCTGAAACCTCACTATGAAGTTCCTGCTTTGAAAAAGCAGAAGTTAGTCGAAGCTTCTGGAAATCTACAAGAGAAGATCTGCTCTGAGCATGATAAAGTGCTGGAGATCTACTGTCGTACTGACCAAAGCTTCATCTGTTATCTGTGTATGATGGAAGAACACAAAAGCCACGACACTGTCTCAGTTAAAGCGTGCAGAACTGAAAAACAGGTGAGAAAAGCAAGTCTAATATATTCAGAGTCAATTCATACAATTTACAGTTCTAATCTAAAGTAGCTGAAGGTTTTCACTCCAAGCAGGAGAGACACCTCATTCCACTGGTTTAATCATTCGGTCTCCGTCTATAAACGACTGATGAGTTTGATCAGTTCTGACTCCTGATCTGTTGGAGAGAAAATCTGATCTTTGTGGATAAGATTGGACACTCTCCTGCTTTACTCAGTTTCAGTATGTATTTTTAATAAAATTAATAATAATAATGTTGAAGTGAATGAAGGGCTATCGGCCGATAGTTTAAAAACATCTGAGGATCAGGGCGGATTATATCCTGTCAATCAAAAGAGGGCGGGGAAAACACATGGATTTGGTGCTGTGTGTAAAGATGATGTCTCTCATGTGGAATGACGACAAAACTGCAGTTTGTAATCTCTTTAATCTCTGCACTGATTAAATTTTACACCAGAAGTGAGCAGCAGTGAAGCTGGAGTTTGGCGTCAAGTCTGAATTAAAGGGCCAGTACACTGTTGAAAGATTTAAATGAAGATGAGTTAAAAAAAAAAGTAGTATATATTGCACAGAAAACTATATTTGTAGAGTAGTATATTTCATATCCAGTTAATGTTAGTATGAGTTAATATCATCAAAAAAAATTATTATATTAGGCCTATATATTACCAGTTTGATGTTCAGTGATGAAGTAGAAATGTTTTTGTTTGTGGTGAGTGAATATGAGACTAACAGGAGGTTTTTTAGAATTCAGTCAATATTAATATGAATTAATAATATTCAATAAATTAATAATCTTACTTTAATCTTCAGAATTTAGTTCATGTGTTCATGTTAATTAGAGTAATGTGTTTTCTGTTTATGAGGCCAGTTACTGTGAAACAAAATGATGTTGAAATGGAGAGAATAAAGTTTTTATTTGTATTTCTTTCAGAATTGTGGAATTAATTATTATACATTTAAAAGAAGGCATAAAAGGCAGAATGATCGTTATGGATTATTGGTTATCAATATCGGCTGAAAAATTTAGTATCAGTGCATGTCTAGTGTTTGTTAGTAATGTGAAATGTATTGTATTTGTCATCAGAGCGAGTTAAAGGAGGAGCAGATGAAATCCCAGCAGAGAATCCAGGAGAAGCAGAAGAAGGTGCAGGAGCTGAAACAGGCTGTGAACATTATAAAGGTGAGCAGTGAGCAGAGACAGAGCTGCTCCTAGAAACACACACGACATGGACAACGAGTCATTTAGAGACCCAGTAAGAGACGGAATGATAGATGAGCTTGTGTGTGTGTGTGCGTGTGTGTGTGTGTGTGTGTGTGTCTCCTAAAAGCTCACTGCACAGACAGCATGAGAGGATCTTTACTGAGATGATCAGCTCCATGGAGAAAAGGCGCTCGGACGTGACGGAGCTGATCAGAGCTCAGGAGAAGGCTGAACTGAGTCGAGCTGAACGACTCCTGGAGCAACTGGAGCAGGAGACCGCTGATCTTCAGAGGAGAGTCACTGAGCTGGAGCAGCTTCCACACACACACGATCACCTCCACTTCCTCCAGGAAATTAAGGTACACTACATCCACATTTCCAGGTGAAATATACATGTTATGGGTTCATTGGATAAATAATGGTTCCTAAAGCTCTAAAACTGTTCCACTTCAAACCTTTTCTAATATGTAAACAACCTGCTGTAAGATTTTACTTAAAAACTTTAAAGTAAATTGTAGCTGTAATTTCTTCTCCTAATTTTATGCCTAATTGCTGTATGCATGATTTAGTCTCTGGCTGTCGCTCTCCCGAATTTACTAGACCAGATTTTCAGTCTGATCTCCGTGAGGACTCACACAGCATCAATGTCAGTCAACATGTCTCATTTCATGGAGTGAGGAAATCTCTCTCTGCTCTGAAAAAGAGACTCAAGGAATTCTGCCAGGAGGAATTCATCAAAATCCCTAAACATGGTGAGAGAAATTGTCCTGCTGGGAAATCTTTACTTTCTCTTCAGCACGGTAAAGAGAGACATCAAATTTCCCCAAAACACACAGAAATGATTTCATATGATTACGTGAACTTCCTGTTATTGCTGCTCTCTACTGAAAAGATGATTTTATACAGTTATACTTAGTATTCATGTCTTAATAGTGTAAAAGCTTTTGTTTTATTTTCTGTTATTCTACTATGAATAAAGCACAGAGGACACACACACATTTATTCACACATTCCTACAAAGAGAGAGAGACACAGAGAGTTTATAAGTCATACGAATAACATTTATTCTGTAGTCATTAGTTACCAAAGCAGCTCTCTGCTCGTGTTCGTTAATAACGTTTATTTCTCCGTCATTCAGAAGGAAAATCTCATTTAAATCCCACAGCTAGAGAATGTGTTTTCTAAAATAAAATGCTGATTAGACATCAGACACAAATTTTATCACTTTAAACTGTTTCCGTCTTTCACACCACCTGATTTTTCCTTCTCCATTTTGTTTCTGTGTCTCCACAGCTGCAGCAGTTCAGATCATTTTACCCTCAGAACCAAAGAGCAGAGAAGATTTTCTGCAGTGTACGTGTAAAATATACACACACACTCACACACTCCCCTTCACACACCGATTCACACACACCGTGACACACCCATTCACACACCCCTTGACACACCCCTTGACACACTCATTCACACGCCCCTTCACGCGCCCCTTCACACACCCCTTCACACACCCATTTACACACCCATTCACACACTACAGAAACTTTGGAAACGACAATCCATGCATGTGTTTGGACTGAGGGAGGAAACCAGAGTACCCGGAGCAAACCCCCACAGCATGGGGAGAACATGCAACCTCTGCACACAGAGGGCCACACACACACACACGCACACACTCTCTCGCTCTCTCTCTCTCACACATACTCAATTCAATTCAATTCAATTCAATTTTATTTGTATAGCGCTTTTTACAATAGACATTGTCTCAAAGCAGCTTTACAGAAATATCAACATGGTATACAGATATTAAAGGTGCGAATTTATCCCAACTGAGCAAGCCACTGAGTGGCGACGGTGGCAAGGAAAAACTCCCTAAGATGTTTTAAGAGGAAGAAACCTTGTGAGGAAACCGACTCAGAAGGGAACCCATCCTCATCTGGGTAACAACAGATAGTGTGAAAAAGTTCATTATGGATTTATATGAAGTCTGTATGGCCTTAGGAGCAGCCGTAGTCCCAGCAGTCTGGAATTAGAGAAGATTTGAGCTCCATCCAGAGGCAGAAAGGATCTGGATCTCTAGTATCTCCATAAATTCATGTGGGGCTCGGCAAAAGGAGAGAGGGAGAAAAAAGATAATTATGACTGCGAAGTAGTAGAACAGAATCTAGTCAGGGTAGGCTTGAGTAAACAAATACGTTTTAAGCCTAGACTTAAACACTGAGACTGTGTCTGAGTCCCGAACACTAATAGGAAGACTGTTCCATAACTGTGGGGCTCTATAAGAGAAAGCTCTTCCCCCTGCTGTAGCCTTCACTATTCGAGGTACCGTCAAATAGCCTGCATCTTTTGATCTAAGTAGGCGTGGCGGATTATATAAAACCAAAAGGTCGCTTAGATATTGTGGCGCGAGACCATTTAGTGCTTTATAGGTTAATAAAAGTATTTTATAGTTAATGCGAGATTTTACTGGGACCCAATGCAGTATTGATAATATCGGTGTGATATGGTCATACCTTCTAGTTCTAGTTAGGACTCTAGCAGCTGCATTCTGGACTAACTGGAGCTTATCTATATTCCTACTGGAACATCCAGACAGTAAGGCATTACAGTAATCTAATCTAGAGGTGACGAATGCATGAACTAGTATTTCCGCATCATGTAGTGACAATATGTTTCTTATTTTAGAAATATTTCTGAGATGAAAGAAGGCTATCCTAGTAATATTATCTACATGAGCATCAAATGATAGGCTGGAGTCAATAATCACTCCAAGGTCTTTAACTGCTGCACATGATGAAACAGAAAGACCATCCAGAGTAACCATGTGATCAGAAAGATTACTTCTAGCTACACGTGGGCCTAATAAAAGTATTTCTGTTTTATCAGAATTAAGTAGAAGGAAGTTAGTTAACATCCAATGTCTAATGTCCTTTACACAATCCTCAGCTTTACTAAGCTTCTGTCTGTCCTCTGGCTTCGCTGAAACATACAACTGTGTATCATCAGCATAACAGTGGAAGCTAATTCCATGTTTATGAATAATTTGACCTAGGGGTAGCATATATAAAGTAAAGAGCAGTGGGCCTAAAACAGAACCCTGTGGAACTCCAAAAGTAACCTCAGTACGCATGGAGAATTCACCATTTACATCTACGAACTGATAACGATCGGTCAGATAAGACCTGAGCCAGGAGAGGACTGTTCCCTTAATACCAACAACATTTTCTAATCTATCAAGGAGAATAGTGTGATCTATAGTATCAAAAGCTGCACTAAGGTCGAGTAACACAAGCAGAGAGACACAACCCTGATCGTAGGTCAGTAGAAGGTCATTTACTACTTTAACTAATGCTGTCTCTGTGCTATGATGAGGTCTAAACCCTGACTGATACATTTCATGAATGTTATTCCTATCTAAGTACGAGCATAACTGCTTTGCTACAAACTTTTCTAAAATCTTAGAGATGAAGGGGAGATTTGATATTGGTCTATAGCTGGACAATTGAGACGATTCAAGATCAGGTTTTTTAATCAAGGGTTTAATAACTGCTAATTTAAGTGATTTAGGTACATAGCCAGTGCTTAGGGAAGAATTGATTATATTTAGAAGTGGTTCAATTACTCCTGGACAAATCTGTTTAAACAAACATGTAGGTACGGGATCTAGTATGCAAGTTGATGAATTGGCTGAAGAGATTAATGTAGCTAGTTCGGTCTCTCTAAGCGAAGCAAAATACTCTAAACATTGATCTGATATTGCTACATTGTCATGTAATGGGTTTGTTACAGTACTGTCCGGTTTTAATTTAATGGCCTGTATTTCACGTCTAATATTTTCAACCTTATCGATGAAAAATTTCATGAAATCTTCACTGCTATGTAATGATTGAGTGTTTCTCTCTGTAGTGGTTTTATTCCTAGTTAATTTTGCTACTGTGTTGAAAAGGAATCTAGAATTGTTTTTGTTGTCTCCTATTAAGGTGGAGAAATAGATTTTTCTAGCATCGCCAAGAGATTTCCTATATTTCAGTAGGCTCTCCTTCCATGCTGTTTGAAATATCACCAGTTTGGTTTGACGCCATTTACGTTCTAATTGTCGAGTTGTCTGTTTTAAGGTTCGCGTTTGATCGTTATACCAGGGTGCTAATTTTTTTTCTCTAATTATTTTCCTTTTGAGTGGAGCCACTCTATCTAGCGTGTAGCGGAGTGTTGACTCCAAGCTTTCAGTCGCCTGATCGAGTTCTATGTGATCTGACGGTGATCCAAATCTAATTGATGTTTCTGCGAGGTTATTTATGAAGCTCGGTGCAGTAGCTGATGTGTAGGTACGTTTTACGCGGTAGCGAGGCGAGGTGGAAATATTATGATCAATTCGTATTATGAACGAGATAAGATAATGGTCTGAGACAACTTCAGACTGCGGAAGAATGATAATATTTTCTATACTTAGTCCGTATGTTAGTATGAGGTCAAGAGTGTGACCACCATTATGAGTAGGCCCGATTACGTTCTGATTAATCCCTACTGAATCTAAGATGGACACAACCGCTAATCTTAGAGGGTCTTCCAGGTTATCAAAATGAATATTAAAGTCTCCGACGATTAATGCTTTATCTACAGACACAACCAGGTTTGAGACAAAGTCTGCAAATTCACTAAGAAATTCAGTATATGGCCCTGGGGGTCTGTAAATAATAATTAGAGGAATTGACTTATTTTTTGTGGCTACATAACTTATACTGGTATAAAGAATTTCAAAAGAATTAAATTTATGCTTAGGTTTTTGTGTGACGACTAGATTTTTACTATGGATGAGACCAACACCTCCTCCTCTACCAGTTGAACGAGGCTGATGTACATAACTGTATCCAGGAGGACTGGCTTCATTTAATGCTATGTACTCGTTTGGTTTAATCCAAGTTTCTGTTAAACACATTAAATTACATTCCTGATCAGTAATGATGTCGTTAACAATAAGAGCCTTAGACGCAAGAGATCTAATGTTTAATAGTCCTAGCTTCAGATCAAAAGTGCTGGCTGTGCATTCAATATGATTTAATTTTATGTTAATTAGGTTACGAAGATAGACTTTCCGAGATTTTCTATATATTTGTATAGCTCGGGGAACAGACACAGTCTCTATAGTATGTACTACCGTATGTACTACTCTATAGTACAGTACTACATACTGTCTCTCTCTCACACACACACACACATACATACACGCACACACTCTCTCACACACACATACACACACACACTCTCTCACACACACTCTCACACACACATGCACTCTCTCTCACACACACACATACACTCTCTCTCTCACACACATACACGTACACACACTCTCTCTCTCACACACACACTCTCTCTCTCTCTCTCTCTCTCTCACACACACACACACACACACACACACACACACAAGCACACTCAAAAACAAACACACACACACATTCTGTGATTAATATCTAACGTTCATATTTGTCATGATTTTAGATTTCTGTGATCTGACTCTGGATCCCAACACAGTAAATTATTGCCTCATTCTGTCTGAGAAGAACAGAGCGGTGATGGTCAGTGGGAGAAAGCAGCAGTACTCTGATCATCCAGAGAGATTTGGCCCCAGGCAGGTGTTGAGTAAGGAGAGTGTGTGTGGACGCTGTTACTGGGAGGTGAAGTGGAGCGGTGGTGGTGTGGACATATCAATCTCATATAAAGACATCAGAAGGAAAGGACGGGGTATTGAGTGTCTGTTTGGACACAACAATCAGTCCTGGAGTCTGCGGTGTTATTCTTCTTCTTCTGTCTTTTTCTATCACAACAACCTTGAGACTGATCTCAGAGTTCCATCATCCTCCAGAATAGGAGTGTATGTAGATCACAGTGCAGGAACTCTGTCCTTCTACAACGTCTCTGACACGATGAAGCTCCTCCACAGAGTCCACACCACATTCACTCAGCCTCTATACGCTGGATTCTGGCTGCCGTCTTGTGGATCAACTGTGAGATTATGCAATCCAAAATAAAATATTAGTAATGTGATTTGTATTTAAAATATTCAATATATCATAATTTATTTTAATATCAAACTTACTCAGAGATATCTTCTTTTTTTTTATTAGTACCATTAGTTCTTCTTTCCTCTGTCTTTTAAGAGATTTTAATTATATAAATGTAAGTATTATTGCTTGTGAATACCTGTATAATATGAAATAATTGCTATAATCACTGGGGTCAGAGTATCTTTCCAGTTTTGATTAATATTATTAGATTATCGATCGCAACTTTCCACTTTCACCAATTTAATTTAATATAATGTAATCTCAAAGGAAGTAAAAATAAATAAAAGTAATATGTTGCGAGTCACGAGAAGCAGAGAGAGAGATGGATGCAAATGATTGATTAAAACAGGGAATGAGTAGAGAACCAATTAGAACCAAGTGTTATTTAATTTAACAAAAATACTGATATGTTATAACAGATCTAATTTAAATCAGGTCTTTTTTCTGTTTCTCTTTAACATAATTATTGTTAACTAATCCCATATATATATATATATATATATATATATATATATATATATATATATATATATGGGGTTTGCCAAGTGAGGTTTTCTTTATTTTTGTGGTGTTCAGGGGTGCGTGGGTGTATGTGCGTGTTCGTGTGTGCTTGTGTGTGGGCGTGGGTTGCAGGATTTGCCGGAGTCACGTCGGTTCCTTTTGGACAAACGAGGGCTCTTCTGGGCCATCAGGCAATGCTGCGAGCGTAGTCAGGGAACGGAGGCTTCGCTTGGATCCGAATCTTATATCACTTGAGATGCTCCTCCTCGATCGAGCGGAAGAGCAGCATTTTATACTCTCCCCTCGTCCGCTGGATGGTGGAATTTTCCCGTGCGGCGCACCATTCACCGGCCGAGGGTGTCGACGGCTCCGCCCAACCGCCACGTACTTTCTGGCCGTCAAAATTCTTGAAGCGGGGCCGTCTCTTCAGCACCAGCGCGGCAGTTGGGGAAGGAGCGATTTTAGTTCCTTGTGCGCCGGCTGTCGGTCCATCGTGACAGTACCCCCCGTCAGCTCTGAGCCTACTGCCGCTGCGTGTCAGGTCCACAGGGCGTCCCGTTTTGAGAGTCTATCTGCATTTCCGTGTGGGGTCCCTGCCCGATGCTGGACCCGGAACGAGAAATCCTGTAGGGAGAGGAACCACCATGTCACCCAGGCGTTAGTGTCCTTGGCCTTGGCCATCCACTGGAGTGGGGCATGGTCTGTGACCAGGACAAAGTGCCGCCCAGCCAGGTAGTACCGTAGTTTCTTGATGGACCACTTTATTGCTAGGGCCTCCCTCTCCACGGCCGCATACCTCCTCTCAGCTGGGGATAACTTTCGGCTAATGTAGAGGACCGGGTGCTCTTCCCCGTCGAAGATTTGTGAGAGGACCGCACCCAGCCCGGTCTCGGATGCATCTGTGTGCATGGTGAACGGGAGGGCGAAGTCCGGGTTAGGTAGCAGGGGGGCACTGGTGAGGCCTTCCTTCAGGTCCTGGAATGCCCGCTCTGCGCCTGTAGACCATTTCACCCGGTCCGGCTGGCCTTTTTTGTGAGATCTGAGAGTGGGGAGGCTATAGAGGAGACGTTAGGCACAAACCTAGTAGTACCCCGGCAACCCCAAGAAGGCATGTACCTGTTTTTTTGATGTAGGTCGAGGATAACCCTTTACTGCCTCAATTTTCTTTGCCTGGGGCTTGAGTAAGCCCCGGCCAATACGGTACCCGAGGTACTGTGCCTCGGTGAGTCCCAGGAGGCACTTTTTGGGGTTGGCTGTCAGCCCGGCCTTGCGGAGCTCCTTCAGGATCTCCCCTAGGTGGAACAGGTGGTCCAACCAGGTAGAGGAGTGAATGACCACATTTTCCAGGTAGGCGGCTACAAAGGCACGATGGGGTCGCAGGACAATGTCCATCAGCTGCTGGAACGTTGCGGGTGCTCCATGTAGCCCGAAGGGGAGAACCCGGTATTGCCAGTGGCCATCTTCGGTCTTGCCTCTGGGGCCAGTGCCACTTGCCAGTTAAGTCCAGGTTGGAGATGAACCAAGCCCTCCCCAATCACTCCACTAGGAGGTCTACCTGGGGTGGGGATAGCTGTCAAACTCCGAGACCATGCTTTGCTTCCGAAAGTCATTGCAGAGGCGCATACTACCATTGGGCTTCAGTATAACTACAATAAGGCTGGACCAGGGGCTGTTGGACTCCTCTATGATGTTGTCCCGCAGCATCCGGCTGACCTCCTCCTCGATAGCCCTATGGTGGGCCTCCAGGACCCGATAGGGCCGCTGCCGCACCACCATTCATGGCTGAGTCTTGATCTCGTGTTGTACTAGCTGCGTCATGCTTGGGGAGGTAGAAAAAACACTGGTAAATTGCCCCACCAACTCTGTCAGCTCCTGCTTTTGGGTGAGGGTGTGTTCTTTGCCCTGTTGGACTAAGGTGCCCTGGTCATGATCTGTGTCTAGGGCCGCAAATGCAGACAGTACCGGTTCTGGCTCTATCCACCTTTTCAGCAGGTTTATGTTTTACGTTTGTGTGTCTGCTCACTTACCAGGCTGCTGCAGGCAATAGTTCATGGGACCTCTCCTCTCGAAGACTGTACCTCTCGAGGGCCCATCCCTGCCACCGAGCTAGGAATTTGCAGGAGCTGCTGGGTACTAGCAGGAGTACCCGATCACCAGGTTGGAACTCGCGGGGTTATGCTGGACGGTTGTAGACTCATTTCTGTTCTTCCTGGGCGGCTCTCATATGTTCCTGGACGAATAGGGCCACTCGATCGATCTTCTCCTGCATTTCCTGTACATACTCGATGACCGAGCGGAACGGAGAAGGCTGTTCTTCCCAGGCTTCCCGTGCCACATCCAGCAGTCCACAAGGTCGCCATCCGAAGAGGAGGGTGTGAAGCCTGTGGATGCCTAGGGACACTCTCGGATGGTGAAGAGGACGTATGGCAGGAGGAGGTCGCAGTTCCTCTCTTCCTCGTCTACCACCCGGGGCAACATCTGCTTTAAGGTCCAGTTGAACCGTCCAACCAACCCATCCGTTTGTGGGTGGTAGACCGATACCTTTAGGTGTTTCACCTGCAACAGCCGACACAGATCAGACATAAGCTTTGACACAAATGGGGTACCTTGGTCAATTTGGATGTCTTTTGGGATCCCCACACGGCTGAACAGGACCACCAGTTCCTTGGCGATGTTCCGAGAGGTGGCTTTACGCAGTGGTACTGCCTCGGGGTATCTGGTGGCATAGTCCACGATCACCAATATATACTCATGCCCCTGGGCAGATTTCGCAAGCGGCCC
The DNA here is from genome assembly GCF_023375685.1 of Ictalurus furcatus. NCBI lineage: Eukaryota > Metazoa > Chordata > Actinopteri > Siluriformes > Ictaluridae > Ictalurus > Ictalurus furcatus. The sequence goes on from NC_071256.1 coordinate 5,710,944, forward strand.
GATGAGGTCTATGCTGATCCTCTCGAAAGGGACGCCTATGATGGGAAGCGGGATGAGTGGTGCCGGCGGAGGCTTCCTTGAAGCGTGAGTTGGCACTGGGGGCATTGTTGGCAGAAGCGCCGGACTTCTCCGTCCATACCTGGCCAGATAAAATGATCCTTCAGCTTCTCCAGGGTGTTTCTTGCCCCCAGGTGGTCCCTGAGCGGATGGGGATGGGCCAGGTGCATCAGGGCCTGTGTTCTGGCTTTGGCGACGACCAAGAGGTCCACGGCCTCCCCTCAGCTTGGTCCAGTGGTACAATGAGCCTCCTTTGACCAGAAAGTAAGAGGAGGAGAGTCTCTGGTTCGGGCTCTGGTTGATCCCCTCGATCTGGCGCACCTGGGCCCAGCAATACTTCAGGCAGCTGTCCTCTTTCTGCTCTCGGCCAAAGTTCCCCTGCCAGATTACCTGCTGGAACACAGACGAGAGCAGATTAAAGTGTGTCTGCAGCTTACCTTCTGTCCCGGTGTCCACCTCGCCTCGGGCCAGGTAGGCCTGTCGCACTCGTGCTTCCCTCACTCACTGGGACGGTTTTGGCAGATCCAGCGTCTGGAGGATACGCCCTGCTGGCAGGGTTTTCTGGGTTTACTTCGGTGTCCCCTGGTCTGGCTTGGTTGGGCTGGGCTCATCCTTGGGCGCCCCATAGTCCGGGCGGCCTTGGTGGTGCTGTCCTTCTTCGCCGAGCGCCAGGGTGGTCAGGGTGTGTCCCACGGCCAGGCGTTGTGTGGGTGGCAAGCTCCTCAGTAACTGGTCCACGGCCACCCTCTCTACAACCTCGGTGGCAGAGTGCATGTCGGGCTGGAGCCACCTCTTGGTGAGGTGCAGGAGGGTGTCCATCTGTCCACGTGGCTTGCGTCCTGGCCTGTAGCGCCACCGGTAGAACTCCGCCGCTGCCTGGAGGGGGTTCCACCCACACCAGGCCAGGATCTCTCTCTTTACCTCTGAGTAGTTCCCTGCGTCCTCCGGAGCAAGGGCATATTAAGCTGCGCGTGCCTCTCCAGAAAGCAGTGGGCCGAGGATGAGCGGCCACTCTTTGATACCTCAGCTCTCCTGGTGCGCGACCCGTTCGAAGGCTTCCAGGTAGGCCTCGATATCGTCCTCTGGGGACAAGTGGGGAAGCAGGTCCTAGGCTTCTCGGCAGGGATCAGGATGAGGAGGGGCCGTTACAGAGGTCATGGCTTTCAGGGCCAGCAGCTCCCGGGTTGTGACCTGTAGGCTCTCGGTGAGCTCCTGTTATGGTCTGCTGCTGGAGGCTGGCCTTCAGGATTTGCATGATATGCAGGATTTGCCGGAGTCGCGCCGGTGCTTTCCGGTGCTTTCTGGGCCGTCAGGCAACGCCGCGAGCGTGGTCAGGGAATGGAGGCTTTGCTCGGATCCAAATCTTATATCATGTGAGATGCTCCTCCTCGATCGAGCGGAAGAGCAGCCTTTTATACTCTCCCCTCGTCCACTGGATGGTGGGATTTTCACCGTTCACAGCTCCGTCCCACCGCTACAGACTATATATATATATATATATATATATATACAGTATCTCACAAAAGTGAGACACACCTCACATTTTTGTAAATCTTTTCATGTGACAACAGTGAAAAAATGACACTTTGCTACAATGTAAAGTAGTGAGTGTACAGATTGTATAACAGTGTAAATTTGCTGTCCCCTCAAAATAACTCAACACACAGCCATTAATGTCTAAACCGCTGGCAACAAACATGGGTACACCTCTAAGTGAAAATGTCCAAATTGGGCCCAAAGTGTCAATATCTTGTGTGGCCACCATTATCTTCCAGCACTGACTTAACCCTCTTGGGCATGGAGTTCACCAGAGCTTCATAGCTTGCCACTGGAGTCCTCTTCCACTCCTCTATGACGACATCACGGAGCTGGTGGATGTTGGAGACCTTGTGCTCCTCCACCTTCTGTTTGAGGATGCCCCACAGATGCTCAATAGGGTTTAGGTCTGGAGACATGCTTGGCCAGTCCATCACCTTCACCCTCAGCTTCTTTAGCAAGGCAGTGGTCGTCTTGGAGGTGTGTTTGGGGTCGTTATCATGCTGGAATACTGCCTACTGATCATGCTCTGCTTCAGTATGTCACAGTGCATGTTGGCATTCATGGTTCCCTCAATGCACTGTAGCTCCCCAGTGCCGGCAGCACTCATGCAGCCCCAGACCATGACACTCCCACCACCATGCTTGACTGTAGGCAAGACACACTTGTCTTTGTACTCCTCACCTGGTTGCCACCAAACACGCTTGACACTATCTTACCAAATAAGTTTATCTTGGTCTCATAATTCATATCCTTAGTCTGCTTGTCTTCAGCAAACTGTTTGCGGAATTTCTTGTGCATCATCTTTAGAAGAGGCTTCCTTCTGGGACGACAGCCATGCAGACCAATTTGATGCATTGTGCGGCGTATGGTCTGAGCACTGACAGGCTGACCCCCCACTCCTTCAACCTCTGCAGCAATGCTGGCAGCACTCATATGTCTATTCATTGAGGGAACCATGAATCCCAACATGTACTGTGACATAACACTTACTGCAAAAACACATTTCTTTATGCAGTTTTTAAATATTAAGACAAAGTCAGCTCGCTCTATAATAGGAGATCGTGAGTTAGAATCCTGATGATCCACCAATCAGACATAATTTCCCTGCTGTCTGGGTGGGAGGGGGCAGAGTTACTGCTTTACTCTCTACTCTGTCAATCAGAGTGATACTAACCAATCCTGAGGGTCGGTGAGCTCATGTACTGTATGTGGAAGAATTAGCGCTCTCCTCCGAGTGTGTTCGACTGCTCTGTGAAGTCACATAAGCAGCAGTTCAGAAAGATGCAGAAGCTTCACATGGGTCAGAGAATGTTCACCTTCACCCTCTCCACTGGGTAGCTGACGTGTGATCTAAAGCTAGCTAGTGCAGTTATTCTCAATGTGGGGTTCAGGGAACTGTCTGTGAAGCATAACCAGGGGGTCTGTGATGTCTTTATTTTAGTTACAGTGGTGAAAATCACAACCCAGCATTATCAAAGTCATTATAGTTGAAATCAAAATTATTCAACACACATTGCAAATCAGATCTATTGTCAAAATGTACAGACTTTCAGCTGTTTGCAGTGAGCAAATCAAACAAAAAGCAATTGAAATAGTTCAACACACAGAATGCTTCAAGTGGTTTCCCCAAATTCAACTGAAAATGTAACTTGTAATGACTTCTCTAGTCTCAAAATTATTCAACCCCTTCATGGCGAGCATCTTAGTAGTACTTAGTAGAGCACCATTTTGCTGCTATGACCTGCTGCAAACGAGATGCACTTGGTAGCTGCTCAACTAAGCTTCATACTTTGTCCTGTGGAGTCCCTGACAGTTCTGTGCAGAAATTATTTAATCTCTTCATGCTCCTGTTAGCCAGGATAATCCATTATTACGAAATTAGTGTCCATCAATACATGGACAACACAGATTTATAGATTTCACTGATTTTCAATGTCTACATGGTCTTGCTCCACTGTTCCTCAGAAATGAAGGTTAGATATGTTCCAGCAAGAGGTCTCAGATCAACAGGAATATTAATATATTTAGAATTAAAATATTGTAAATATCACAATTAAAGCTGTTACGAAACCAGACTCAAACAGGAAGTAATCGCAAGAGTAAAGTATTTATTTTCACACTAATGTCAGAGTATGAGGAGGCAGGAAACAATGTCTAAACATAAAAATAGAGCAAAATCAAGAAACATGAACTTATACAGGGCATGGAAACACTACCTCTTTTAACTAACTGAAACTATCAATTACCTAGAACTGAGGCATGAAACACAAAACTTAGAACAGGACTATGACATGAAAATCTCATTTACCTATGGCCTGCCACTCTCGTTTAGCAATGACACTCACGGTTAGCTATATCATGAAACTTTCGTCTTACAATGACATGAAACTCGCGTTTAACTACGACCTGAAACTCTCGTTTACAATAACTTAAACACTTGTTTACCTATGGCAGGAAACACTCGTTTACCTATGGCAGGAAACACTCGTTTAACTATGGCAGGAAACACTCATTTAACTATGGCAGGAAACACTCATTTAACTCTAGCATGAAACACTCGTTTAACTATGGCAGGAACTAAGGAACAAGAAACTAGACAGGGCATGGAAACGTTACCGCCTGGCACCATTACTCATTCCGTCTTTACTCAAATACTGCCAGACGTGCGTAGCAACACGATTGGTTTAAATAACCAGTCACAATTACCTTAATTGCTGACAGCTGGTAACATTTCAAAGCACACCCTCACACCTCCGCCAATAACTGAACAGGGTGGGGACAGAACAGAAACCAAAATAAGTGCACATGTCCATTGTAAACAAAGTCTTATTGTCCATGGCAACTTCAAGCACATGCACTCCAGCTAACTGTGCACGTCGTTGCCGCAGCGCCATCTGCTGGCGAGATCGTGACAGAACCCCCCTCCAAAGGCGGAGCTGGGGCATTGGGCAACGTCCACTGCGGGGCTGGAGCTCGGGGGGACGTCCTCTGCTGGGCTGGAGCTCAGAGGGACGTCCTCCGCGGGGCTGGAGCTCAGAGGGACGTCCTCCACGGAGCAGGACAGCGGTACAGCTTCCTCGGCAGGACAGGACAGCGGGACAGCTTCCTCAGTGGGACAGGACAGTGGGACAGCTTCCTTGGTGGGACAGGACAGCGGGACAGATTCCTCGGCGGGACAGATTCCTCGGCGGGACAGGACAGCGGGACAGCTTCCTCAGCGGGACAGGACAGCAGGACAGGACAGCGGGAGTTCTGAGGTCGACAGGTTGAACACAGGCGGGAGCTCCAAAATCGTGAGGTAGACCTCGGGCCGGGGCTCCAGAGCTGAGACCTCCCTGCAGGGATTTAAGCGTTCTATCAATTTTTCCATTTCATCTATTTGTCTAGTAAGATCAGAGAGTCTCGGGTCTTGTGCTATTTTCCCATATCTCTGATTTAATTTCCTAATGCATTCAGTTCTCTTGTTTTTAGCATGTTCTTTTAACATTTCAGCTTCAGCTGCCATTTGATTTAAGACACTCAGTATATTATCACATTCTTTCATTAAACGATCATTTTTCAATATCAGCTTTTCAGTTTTCTTTATGTCTGGTGTGTCGAGCTTTAAATCTCTCAGGTCTTGCTGGAGGTGAATAATGTCAGGAACAGCTTTCTCAGCGGCCCCCGAACCAGAAGACTTTCCAGTCCATGTTCCCCCATGTTGCTGGCTTGCCCCCCTCTTCCTTTTTCTTGGTCCCGTTTTTCTCCTCACGTAATTCTGTTTCCCTGGACTGTCAAGGTTGAGGTTCTTTACATAGTTTAATCATAAAACAGTTTTAATCATTTCCACATAACATCACATAACATAATACATCAGCTTGTATTTTACATTAAGCTGGAATTAACGGTAGGACTGAGGCTACATATATCTGAGATCCAAATCTTCTACAACACTATTTATTGGGTTTTATGTCTGGAAATATAATAATTTGTAATACGGTAATAATGTTTTGGTTAAACTTTTTACAGAATCTAATATCCGCTTAATAAATGTGTATGTACAGCTCAGAAATATGATTAATAACCTGTTTTAGTCCTAAGAGAAATTTGGGTTGTTGTCACATGACCTGTGTACTTTGCTGTCGGCCATTTTGATTCCCTACACTCCTCTGTGCAAACAGTGCCACCTTGTGTAGAGTTTAAACAGTAAATATGCCAATCTGTGGTGTATATAGATGTTCCCATCGACTGGGTGGACTAAATAAGTTCAGATTCTTCAGGCTTCTGAAAGTTATTATGAATCAGAGCTCTGAGACTTGGATGTGATCTGAAGAAAGGGTGTAGGTTACGGAATGCTTAATCGTAAGGATATCACAACCGAGGAGAAGTTGGAGCTCATTTTGCTTATATGGATAACATACTTTTTATGTGAGATGTGCAGCTTAATAAGACTAATTTTAATGAAGAAAAAAAGACAAACATTATGGGGCAGTGAAAACGCATCATATTTTAAAGTTCTCACTCAGTTCAGTCCTACCAGTACACTCCCAGTAAGTACATTCAATGCAATTCCCAGTCTTGTGATCTTCTGCATGCAATAGATCAGAGGTCGGTAACCTTTTCAGCTGGCAGAGCCATAAAAGGCAAAAAAAAAAAAAAAAGCCAGAGAAAAGTTAACAGTTAAGTTTTTATATGCTTCTTCTTATTATAGTTATTACCTTTATTATTATTGTAATTACGATTACATAATTTTTCATTATAAAAAGGGGTAATGTAATAAAAGCCATATGGCAGTTTGCATGCTCTTGACCCAAGAGCCTGCACTTCACCTAATAGGCCTGTAGGTGGCACTTGGACTTCATTTAACCAACCATGATCATTTCATCAAATGGTAACTCAATTCAGGAAGCAGTACATAAGTAAAAGGAAATTGAACAGTACTTACCATTAATGTGACTATCACAAATGTAAATCCGTCTGTCTGTTCGGACTGGAAAAACAATACTGTCTTTTTTCCCTTTTAGCCATTTCACCTTTGTGAAAAAAACAGAAAACAGACTGGCTTTGTAGTTTTCAACAGATTTATGAAATAGACCGGGAAATTACCTCTGCTCCACACAGTCCATTGAAAAGCTTGTTGTGCCACATCACGATTGCTTGGTGTCTACATGATAAACGGCCATCATTATGAATGGTGTAATATTTTAAAGTATGTGAAGTTTTAATTGAATCGACACCCTAGCTTTCTTGATTTGTAATTGCTTTTATTTATTTATTTATTAACGCCGTCGAGCCATTGGAAATCACTGAAAGAGCCATATTTTATAGGTTCCGGACACTCCTCCCAACTAAACACCTGACCTGTCCCACATAGCAAAATTTGGCTGGCCCACTTGTGGGCCACATACTTGCTTTAGTTCTGGCCCAGAATACGCCTGGGTCCCCGGGCCAAAACTGGCCCCACAAACCGAAAACTGACACATACAATTTCTTCCGGCCCAGACACTGAAAAGTGAGTTATATTGTTTTATGTGGGCCAGGTCTGGCCCAGACACTGTAAGACAGATCTCACAGATTCAGCTTGGTCCCCAGGCCAGATGTGGTCCAGAAACTGCACAATGTACTTCATTTTAGCAGGGAAACACAAATTCAACCATTTAATAATATTAAGGGCTTTTATTAAACATTAACAAACACACTACAATATGAACATTTATTAACAACACACTTTTAAAAACAACAAAATAACAAGTAAATATGTTTACAGTATATTTAAAGACAAAAAAATTTTTGTCACACACACACACACACACACACACACACACACACACACAAATAAATTCAACCACTTAAATACATCAAGGACTTTTTATAAACAATTTAAAAAATCAGTATGAGCAATATGAAGTCACACAATATGAATATAATATGAATAATTATTAACAAATAACAAAATAAGTCAAACAAATATATTTACATTTTGTAAAGAAAAGACATCTAGAAACATACAGTCAGAAGTTTGCATACCCCTTACTGAATCTGCAAAATCTTAATACTTTTAACAAAATAAGAGAGATCATAAAATAAAATCATAAAATTTAATCCTGTCCTGAATAACTAGTTTCACATAACAGATGTTAACATATAGTCTACAATATAATAGCTGAATTTATAAAAGTTACCCGGTTCAAAAATTTACCCACTCTTGATTCTTAATACTGTGTGTCATTACCTGGATGATCAATGACTGTTTTTATGTTTTGTGATAATTGTTCATGAGTCCCTTGTTTGTCCTGAGCAGTTAAACTGCCCACTGTTCTTCAGAAAAATCCTCCAGGTCCGGCACATTCTTTACTTTTCCAGCATCTTCTGTATATTTGAGCCCTTTCCAACAGTGACTATATGATGTTCAGATCCATCTTTGCATCCAACTTTTGAACAGGATGATCAGTGTAAATTGTAAATTTAGCTTCTGAAGGGCAGTACTAAATGAAAAAAAGAAGATATTTAAACAAACTAATAACAATTTACACCGATCATCCATTTACCCCGTTTGCTATTTCACTTCCTTGGGGTCGTGTAAGGAGCCTGCCAAAATTCAAACGGAATATCAAATTCAAGGCCTTGATGCTCACCTACAAGACCTTGTCTGGAACAGCACCCTCCTACCTAAACTCTCTCCTGCAGGCTTACGTTCCCTCACACAATCTGCGATCAATCAACGACTGATGCTTAATAGTACCTACTCAGCGTGGCTCAAGGTCCCTTTCAAGAACATTCAAACTAACTGTTCCTCAGTGGTGGAATGAACTTCAAACCTCAATCCGGACCGCAGAATCTCTCACCATCTTCAAAAAACAACTAAAGACCCACCTCTTCCGTGAACACCTAACTAACCCATAACCCATTTAAAAAATAAATAAATAAATAAATAAATAAATTACTCTGGCACTTACAGCTCTACTCTGAGCACTTTACTTCTTCTGGAACTCAATTAAAAGATCTTGTATGGTAGCACTACTTGTATTGTTTGCTTGAAATACCGCTTTGCTTGTATTTTCTCATTTGTAAGTCACTTTGGATAAAAGCATCTGCTAAATGAATAAATGTCAATGTAAATGTAAATGTAAATCCCTTTGCATTTGCATTTCCGATGGCTTACACAAAAACCTGCTGAGGGGGGTGCACATATACTGTGGGGCGTGTTTGTATTTGGAAGTGACATCAGTCATGACAAGGGCCGAGAAGGAAAATGTGCTGTACAGATTATTGTGCCAATGCTTTATTTAAAGATAATGAAGGACTACATTACATTAAATTTCCTACATTAAATTTCATTAAATAAATGCAAAATTAAGTTTCTTTTACCTGATACAGGATGTAAAACTTCATCAAACATACTTCTTTAATGACCTGATTGAGATGTCTGCTTCCAGAATTTCACATCCATGTATGACGAGTATAATGTTAAGGCAGCTGTGGAATTTAACATTTTTCACCATTATTAAGTGTGTGTGGAATGGCTTTAACTATACTGGGCAGCAGTGTTTAATACCTCTACCGATTTCAAAAGATGTGAGGGTCCTCGTAAAGAAATGCAACTATTTGTATTATAATATAAAGTTTAAATAAGCTCGCAAAACTTTTCCCTGAACCCATAAAACCAAAGTGCTGTAACCATAAACTGATGCTCTGTTGTATCAGGATATTTATGAAAGTCAAGAAACAGAACAAACCTATCGTTAACAACCTCACCACTATCATCAGGAACATCTTGTACTAAACGGATATTGATCTTTGTCTCATAAAGCCAGATTGTGTCTCACTGACTACCTGTGTCAGACCTTTTTCTTTAAACGAGAAGCATAGACATGAGTCTACATTTTATAGTCTGTGTTTAACAGAGTTATAGGGTGATTATTTTCTAATGAATTTAAGTCTTTTCCTGGCTTAAGAAGTGTGAAGAATAAAGTTCTCATTTGCTTAACCAAAAACAGCTCATAAGGAGCTCCAGAAATATCTGTAAAAGTTGGCAGATTGTCTTTAAACCCCAAGAGATTTATCAAAGGCAGTTAACTGCTTGGTTGAATTCTTTGATGGTAAAATCTGCTTCACATTTATCTCTAAATTGTTTATCTATCTGAGGGATAAAAAAAAAAAGTTTGATTGAATCAAAACATAGTTTTCACCCCCGGCTTTTCTCATATTAATGTTATCCAGCCTAAGAGCATTTTCAATCCTTTATTTACATTTTCCCATGTTTAAATAAGATTTCAGAAAATGGTGAACTGCTAAAAAAGCTTCTTGAGGCTTCTTCCTGATTGAGCTGAAGCTTAAGAGCATTGAAAACTGGTGGTGTGCAGTAATTATTGCAGCGAGAAATTCGAGGTTGTTGGTTTCATAATTTTAATCCGTTATGATTCTGATAAAATTCTGTGAAAATATTAGCGATGTGTTTGTGCTACAATAAAACTTTCAAATATCATGCTCCACTGTAAATTTGTTTTTAAGTTGTTTTTTTGTGCCATCGCTGCAAACAGTATGAACGTGTATAATCTACAAACAAGCTACAGGAATTTTATGAATGTTGCAAGTAAAATGTCTAATGTATTTTCAAATTATGGGAATATTAAGAATATTATATTATTTAAGAAGTGTGTGCACAAGCAAAACCAAGAAGAGTGAGAAACTTAATGTAAAGAAAACCTAAAAACATTTATACCTTAAATGTTTAGACCTGGTGAGATGCCTGGAAGACTTAGAATATGACATGAACAGAAAATAAAAGTGTGTAGACATGATTGTGCAGTCAACAAGATCCTTACAAATCCTTAAAAGGTGAAAATGAAACCATGTTAATGATTGTGCAGAAGTTTGCATGTCTTCCTTGTGTTTGTGTGTGCGGTTTCCTCCCACTGTCCAAAAACATGCAGGTTTACTCTGTTAGATTGCCCCCAGGTGTGAATGTGTGTGAATGGTGCCCTGAATGGTGCCCATCTGAATTCTCCCACCATGTGCCCAGTGTTGCTGGGATAGAGTCCGAATCCATGACAACACTGACCAGGATAAAACAGTTACTGAAGATGAATTAATAAATAAATTAATTAACCCTATAGCTGCACCATGCTGTATATAAGCCATAGTCTATATGTTTCCTTCTCTTCTTGTCTTTGTGGAAAAGAGGATGCTATGATCCAGGCAAAGTGATATGTGGAAAGTACCTACTCAACATTTCTGACTTTCTATCACAAAGGGACAAAACAAAGGATTCTACTCCTTGTGCTACATTGTTCAAATGATTTCTATACAATTCTACATTAGAGAGGGCTGAACCGGTTCCTAAAAGGCCCTCCGTGCTAAAACACTGAATGCTAAGGGTGTTAGATGTCATCTATGCCGTGCAACCACAGGATTGGTCACAGTAAAATCCTTATTGTTGAATTAACACCCAGAGTGTTTATAGGAGTCCAGTGGACTCGTATAAACACTGAAAGGTGTGAATTCAACTCTGTGGGTGTTAAATCAACACTGGTGGTTTTCCAGTGGTTCATGTCAGCGGTTCATGCACGATGACTATTTTCAGCACTTGGTCTCACAGTGGAACAAGCTGCACAATTCATCAGCATGAGGCTGGTTCACAGCCACTCTGACAAGTGGCAAACATTATTAAAGACTGACAGCAGGTGTAACAGCAATTCCCCCCCTCACATGTGCAAGAGTCCTTTAAGGCCTCTCTTTATGAGATTCTGCAGGATGCTAAATTACAATCATGTCACTTTATGACTTTGTTGCAAGGTCATACACACGACTCTGACAAGTATTAGCAGTTTATAAAACCACAGTTGCATGCATAACTAGCGTTCTCATGGTACTTCAGAGCCACTTTGAGACACTCAGCATGTCAGAGGGACCACAAGACTGTGGCCAGGGCAGTGGGGACTGATGGGAAAATGGCTACTTCCTCTTTCTCACAGCATTAGTTAACGAAAGTTGTGCCATGCACAGAGAATACTGTGTGATACTCCACACTCAACAAGCACACTATCATGCACCCTTTAACCTGCTACAAGGACATTTTCACAACAATTTCCCAACAACTAGTTTAGAAACACACATTCAGTCCAGAGAGACTTTCCCATGACAGTCACAAACAAGAACTTCTACAGCAGTCATCTTACGCAAAAACAGGGTGATGACAAAACTTTTCTAGAACATTATATTTTTTAAGCGTGATATAAGTATGGTACACAAATGACATAAAATGACACAAACATTTAAAATACAATTTGCAGGATTATCCATCAGCACACAAATATGATTAAATCTGCTATTTATGGTAAAAAAAAAAAAAAAGTCACAGTATTGAACAAAGTAAAACAAAGCCAGTATTGTGAATTCTGTGCTTACCATGGTGTGTATTTAATATGCTGTATGTATTCAGTATTATTCTAGCTATTTACTGTGGATTAGATTGTTATAATGCTGGCATATTCAGTTATGTCTCCAGCGTTGATCTGGACCCGTGCTGCTCCGGCTGTGTTCATGTGGGTAACAGTAGAGTACTGTAAGCAACATCAGGTTCAGTCTGTGGAAAGACAGAACATGAAAATTATATATATCACACACACACACACACACACACACACACACACACACACACCAATTTCTAGTACTTTTACTGTTGATGCCAGAAACACATTTTTTATATATCTTTTTATGTTTAAATATTTATACACTACTGGTCAAAAGTTTTAGAACACTTTTCCATTTTTCCAGTTTTTATTGAAATATTAATGTCTCAATGTACTCTGAAATTAAAGCATAGAAGAAATAAACAATTGGAGATAAAAAAAAATAAAAAAAATCATGGAATCATTTTGTTTAACAAAAATTATTAAAAATTTTCAAAATCTTTTACAGATATTACAACCAAACACACTCGTGGCATCCTTTCTACAATGGAAATCAAATATTGTTTAGAAAGTTCCTACAAATCTGTTGAACTTGTAGGTTTCTTCGCATTCACCCTTCTGTCCAGTTCATCCCAAACCAGCTCAATGGGGTTTAAGTCTGGAGACTGTGCTGCCCATTCCATGATTTGAAGCCTACCGTCTTCTTCTTTTCTTCTATGGTAGTTCTGACATAGCCTGGAGGTATGTTTTGGGTCATTGTCTTACTGTAGGATGAACCCCTGACCAACTAGGTGTATACCAGAAGGTATTGCATGGCACTGCAAAATGCTGTGGTAGCAGTTTTGGTTCAGGGTGCCACTCACTCTGTGCAAGTGGCTGATTCTGGATCCAGCAAAAGAGCCCCAGACCATCACGTTTTCTCCCCCATGTTTAACAGTTGGTGTCACACACAGAGGAACCTTCCTTTCACCTACTCGACAGTGTACAAAAACCCTGCGTGATGTCAAATTTTGATTAATCGGTATATAAGACCTTCTTCCAGTCTTCAGTGGTCCACTGACGGTGCTTCGTGGCCCAGGTAAGCCTTTTTTCTTATTTTGCCATCTTAGCAATGGCTTTCTTACTGCCACTCGACCTGTCAAATCTGCAGCTCGAAGTCTTCCCTTCACAGTTGAAACTGAGTCTTGCTTACTTGTACCAGTGTTAAGCTGTGCTTGAAGCTGTTGTCCTGGCAACTACCTATCACGCAAGCTGTTGACTCTCAGAAACTGGTCTTCTGATTCTGTTGAGGCTTTGGGTCTGCCAGACCTCTTTCTGTCAGAGTTTCCTCCAGTTTCCAAGTACCTTTTGATGGTATAGGAAACTGTACTCACTGACACAAAGGAAATATCTACACTTTTAAGGGTTATAATAGTCTGTCTGTCTTCCTTTGTTAATTGCCTTTTTCCTCACCATTATGAGAGCAATATATTACTTCCTGCAGTACAATACTGTCCAAATAATGCTTAAGATGGTGTAGTAACACAGTTTGTTGCAACACTGCTTTTATACAGACAGAGAGTTTGTAAGTAATCAACAAAAGTTGGGACACCTGTAGAAAATGTTAGCATCAACTTTCAAGGCTTAATTTACTTTTATTGCTGCAGAACAGCTATAAGTGTTATGGTGAACACAGAGATGAGAGGATCCACATGCAGAACACACACACACACACACACACACAAGGACTGAAGGTAACCAGGATTTATTGAAGTAAGCTGGGGCATGTGGGGAAAGAATTGTGATAATGTGTAGTCAGGGTAAAGATTCAAATTCAGGTCCTAAGCATGAGAGTTAAGGGCATAGCCAATGCACCACAGGTAAGGGAGTGGGGGGCACAGTGGTGTCAAGGCCAGGGTTTGAACTTGGGTCAGCTGCGTGAGAGCTGAGTGCAGAGCGGGAGAGCCATGGGGAAGGTGAAGCAGGACTGGGCCTAGCAGGAAGTGAGCCGGGAGTGAGCAGCTGGAAGCGTGGAACGTTCTGGCGAATGTTCTGGTGACTGAAGAACCGGGATTTATATATGCTGCTGATGAGGTGAGTAGAAGCAGGTGAGTCTAATGAAGCATGGGCGATGGAGCACCACGCCCAGGGAGACACACACACACACACACACACAAACAGAAACAAGTGGGAGAGAAAACACTGGAAACCAGGTAGAGGAAAAACAAAGAAACACAAGTCTCCAGCCATGAATGTAAGTTGTTAATCCATTAATTATTCCCTGAAAAAGGCCTTATTTTTATAACTCTGAAATGTACATTATTTTTCAGTTTTTGGTAATCAAACTTTTTTTTTAACCTCTGTCAGTTTACCACTTACCTTTGTACCATTTCAGGTTATTCACTGGACTTGAACTTCTTAAATTTCAATAAAAATGGTAGAAAAAAGGGGTGTTCTATAACTTTTGACCTGTAGTGTACATCTGAGCAGTTGAGGGTTAAAGGCCTTGCTCATGGGTTCAGCAGCAACAGCAGCAGCACTGGGATTTAAACTCACAACCTTCCAGGGAGAGAGTTAACACTGCCCATATGGTTCTGATAGAAGCAGCAGAAGATATTTTCCTATAACTCACTGTTCAGTGAAAGCATGTGTGGTTCATGTGTATTACCTGCAGTGTATCACAAATACAACTAAATCTCTAAAGGTAGAAAAAAAAATCTGCTATAACTGTTATTGTAGAAGCCACGCAGAATTAAATGGAGATTAAATAAAGAATACAGTAGATTTTATCAGAATTTAATAATAATAATAATAATAATAATAATAATAATAAAAATGATAGTCCCTTTCCAATCATTTATCTTCCGTCTCAAAGACATAAAGGTGCCACATAATAATAATAAAAATGCAGCTGAGCTCAGGCCTGCATGTACACTAACCTGATCCTTCTGCTTTCTCTTACAGTCTGGAAGTCCTTCAGTAATCACGTTCTCTCCACATCTTCCTCCTAAAGAGAAAAGACCTCAGAAATCACACCTCTAGTGGAAACTACACAATTTCATTTTCCTTATCCAGAGACACTTACAGAAGTGCTGTTGCTTCTACAGGTTTCAGCTAATCAATCTCAGAATTTGTTGTGTGTGTGTGTGTGTGTGTGTGTGTGTGTGTGTGTGTGTGTGTGTGTGTGTGAGTGAGTGTGTGTGTTGTACCTTTGCGTCTCCAAAAAATAAATGCCACTACACCGGGTATCACCAACAATAAAAACGCCAGAATGCTGAAAACTGTAATAAAACATACCAAAATATTAATAAATGTAATACAGATGTGTATTTTCATTGCTGATGAAAAGTTTTGACACCTAGAGGGAGGTTCCTGTGTGTTTGCTGTTTATCTTGTTCCAGTGTTGTTGAGGATGATGCAGGTGGAGAGTTTGTTGTTTTACACTGAGGCGGTTCTGATGAAGGTGTTGTGCCTGTTTTTGAAGTTTCTCTTCTTCCTACTGAAAAGACAAAACTTATTAAAACTAATGACTGTTTTTATCACTGTTAGTAATGTGGCACATGACACTGGAGTAAAGCATGCTCACAGTCATTAATGAAAACATGTACCTTTAACAGATAGTATGAAATCTCTTCTATCAGCCTGTACAGAACATCTGTAGACTCCCTGGTCCTCTTCAGTCAGGTCTGATATGAGTAGAGAGAGGTTTCCTGGAGCGTTGTTACTGACCAGTTTGACTCTGTTTCTGTGATGTCCAGTCTGTTCAGGGTAAATTTCGTGAACATCTCTGATTCCATTAAACTGCCATTTTACAGCCTTTGGTTTGTCCTGTAGGTCAGTGCAGACGCAGGGCAGAACTACAGACTCTTCTGTGAACCCAGTCACACGCTCTACCCCTGCCTTCTTCACCAGCTCACAGCCTGTAAACATAACATTTACAGTTAATAATAGAAGTACTGCAATTATTAATATTCCCTGCTTGTAAATCACAACATTTTCTGCTGCAGACCAGAAGATATTTTTAAAGGATGTGCCAATCACCTATTTAAATTCTCTACATGAATCCAATATCAGGACTCTGATACCCAACACTGAACCTATACTGGCTTATTTTTATTTTAATAACTGCTAAATCTTAAATAATCTTTAATATCAGTTTTAATTATTTTATTTCTGCTAATGATGCTCTTACAATTGGAAATAATAATCCCAATTAAGATATACACCTTGCAAAAAAAGAATAAAATAGTTATTATCATACATGTTTATGGCATGTACCTTAGCTTATAATAAAGGTAACGCATTACCAGAGTTGGGTACTTTGTAACACGTTACTTTTTCTGATAATGCAGTAATGTAATGCATTACATTTTAAATTTATGTAATTTGATTACAGCCACTGATGTCAATAAAATTATGTTACGTGCATTATAAATTTACTGTTAAGAAAACAATATTAAGTAAAATGCATTTTTTTTCATTCTACATTTTAATTTATTTATTCATTTTCATATGATACATTTACATGTGATTCATTTACATGTGATTCACTTACATGTGATTCATATTCGTGTGATTCATTTACATGTGATTCATTTACTGATTTGCTTCTCTTTAAATCCAGTTTTAGACTGCGATATTACAAATGTCTTTCCAGATTATTACTTGCCACACTATGAGATAACCTCAATAAAATTGCCTGAATTCTATATAATTTGTTCACCATTTTAGGTTTAAATCCTCTAAAAACAGATTCGCAATTGACTAACATTACTCTGTTCCAGTTCACATCCTTCAAAGCATTGGCATGTTTTGTTTACTCTCACAATCCCCCAAACACACACACACCCAAAGTCTCCATAAAAAAATGAGACAGCAGTGTTTCCCACAATAACCAAAAGTTGTCCACAATGTGAAAACAACTCGGACTAACCAACAAAATTACCAAGACAAAAAGTTCCAGTAAGAGAAAAAGCCCCTACTGACTTCAAGTCTGATAAACAGTCTGCGCACAATAACACCCTTAACTTTTAAAGACTTGTAACAAATAATATAACAGTGTAGCATGTAAAGCCGAGGAGAAAAACACTAATTCAATTAAATAAACAGAAACTCTAACCCAGTCAGAGCCTCAAAACAGAGAACCACATTAATACTGAAGTAGATTTAAGAGGAGTGAGTCCACAAAATCTAGGTGAAGTAATGCAATGACAATATCTTCAATAAAAATCCAAATACTGTAGAGCTGGAAGGCCGAGTGCAAAAAAAAAAAAAAAAAAGAAGAGCAAAAGAGACCGCTGTGTAGGTGATGCAGTTCACCCTTATATCAAAAGTTTTACATAGTCTCCTGCTTCCTCCGCTGAAATAAAGTACTTCTGAACACTGTTATATGTAATGCAAAGCCGAGCTGGGTGAAGTATTCCATAGCGAGCGCCCTCAATAACACAAAGTTGACGCCGAACCTCGTTAAATGCAGCTCGGGCCCGGGCTATCTTGGCTGTGTAGTCAGGGAAAACAGAGATGCTCAAATCCCTCACTTTAATCCACTGGAGCTCTCTCGCACGGCGTAAAATGTCAACACAGTCACTGTGATAGTGGAATCTGCACACAATAGCTCGTGGTCGTTCACCAGGCTTGGGCTTCGGCTGAAGGGTCCGGTGGGACCGGTCCAAAACCGGCTCCTTCTCCAGACCAAATGCCTCTTTTAACAAGGCCACTACAGCAGCAGTTGTACATGTGTCAGTGCCCTCTGGAACTCCGACTATCCTAACGTTATTGCGCCGTGACCTCGACTCCAAATCCTCACATTCATTCTCTAATTGAGTCACAGTCGCAGTGAGAGACTCGATAGTATTCTTCATGTGAGCTATATCATCGGTGCAATCGGAGAGAGCGTGCTCCATTTCCACAACAGTACCTTTCAGTGTTGACATGGTAGCCTCGGTAGCAACTTTATCACTAGCCAGCTGTGTTTTCACAGCCTGCAGGTCAAGCTGAACAGCAGACAGCGCAACCCTGAAAGTCTTCTGGAGCTCCTTTTCAAAAATATCGGCAATGTCCTTCCTCAGTAAAGACAACAGCTCATGCCTGAGTGAGGCGAAGTCAAAGTGACCGTTTGGCGACGCAGATTCAGGGGAAGAAGGGGACTCGCTCGCGGCGCACACACTAGGCCTCAGTCATGTCTGAAAGCTACCACGGGTTTTCATGTTCTTTCCAGACATTTTAATGTACCACAAAGTTAAAAGTACAAACAAGGAAACGGAGTAGAATAAGTCAACATCTATTGTATGACCAAAAACAGCAAATTAATTACAATTTTAATCTAAATCACCAGGAGCCTCCAACTTCGGGTCCTACTCCATCGAACTCCGAATTTGAATCTAAAATGCATTTTAAAATAAATCATGGTTTGCCCTGAAGATTTTTTCTTTAGCCCTGAATAATTCTCCACTTGGAGCGGTTTGTTACTACGCAACTGAACATCAGTGAAAGAAGACCGCCTGTAATTTTGTATCTTCAGCGAGACCAATCAGACAGGGTTTACAGAAAAATACGTGGAAACACTCATGTCTTATTGGCTGACGGCTATCACTTCTGCCAAACGCTAGCTCACAGTCAGTGTGAGGAAAATTTGATATATGATCAACCAGTAAATGGGTTAAAACTGAAACAGTAACATCATCTGATGTGGAGCAAGAAAACAAGGTGTGTAAATGTCTATATGAGTTCCAGTTTACGTGAACATGATATGAGCAGAGCATAAGGAAAGATAATGTACATTACATGGCTCTGTAGCAGCTAAGCTCACACAACGGTAGCTTAGCTGTGCCTCCCCATGGCTAGCGACACCAAACTAGCCTAGTTAGAAAAGTTTTATATTTTATCGGTGTGGTAGTACTACAAACAGTGACAACACCCGAGGCAAGTTTTATGATAAATCCGAACTTTTTCAGATCATGTCATACATTGCGCATTAAAATTCCTGATAAAACTATGAGTTTCACTTTGTGTATTTTTGTAGGTTTGATAGGTTTTGAAAGTAACATGAATGTAAAATAATTAATTTTTACATGCAGTAATCAGTCATGTAAACATATTACAATTTTAAAGTAGTAATTCATAATCTGTAGTGGATTACTTTTTTGTGTAACTTACCCAACACTGTGCATTACTTAAGGGACATCTTCATAGGGCTGCATGACACCTACATAAACCCTTCATAACAGCTGACATACTGAACCTAAATACAGCTGATGTACAGACTGTGTTTATCAATGTTAATGTTAAGTTGATATCTTCTTGTTCGTCCATCAAAGTCGATGAAAACCACACAGTGTCATCAGTTTAAGTGGGAGTGGGTTCGGAGATGGCTGATTAGTCCATTTGAATTGACAGCTGATGGTTGCAATGGAGACATGGAAGATCAGACTGCCGAGCTGGTGAAGATGGAGATACCAGCCTTGGACTTGCGAAGAAGACATTTCTCTGCGGCATAATTCAATCTCTTTTGTTCGTAGGCTGTTGCACCATCATGAACTCGTCTTCGCCACACTGAGCGATCACCGGCTATGCTCTACCAATTTTCAGGATCTATCTTACAGTTCTTGAGAGAGGCCTTGAGGGTATCTTTGAATCTCTTCTTTTGACCCCCAAGAGATCACTTTCCGTGATGTAGTTCTCCATAAAACATCTTCTTGGGTAATCGTTCGTCTGACATGCACAGAACATGGCCAGCCCATCTAAGTTGTGCTTTGAAAAGCATGTTGTGGATGCTAGTCATCTTAGACTGTAGAAGGACATTGGTGTCTGGAACTTTGTCATGCCATCTTATCTTCAACAGATTCAGGTGGAAGTGGTTCAGCTTTTTGACATGGTGACTGTAGACAGTTCAGGTCTCACAAGCATAGAGGAGGGTGGGCAGGACGACCGCCAAATATACTTTTGGTTTGGTCTCAGTCTTGATGCCCCTTCGATTCCAAACATTAGATTGAAACCTTCCAAAAGCTGCACTGGCTCTGGCGATTCTAGTGTTCACTTCCTCGTCAATGTTGGCTGTCTTTGATAGGGTGCTGCTGAGGTATGTAAACCTATCAATGTTGGTGAGCTTCTGGCCATTGACGGTGATGGATGGCTCAGTGTAGTCACAGCCAGGCATGGACTGATACAGAACCTCGTTTTTTTTTTTTTGTTAGAGATCATGAGGCCAAAGTTCATGCACGATGCAAATAATAGATTCATGCAGTGTTGCATGCCTGCTTGCGTTCCTGAGTTGAGGGCGCAGTCATCAGCAATAGGAAATAGGAAATCACGACTGATCTCCACTTGGACCTTGGTTTTGGTTCGAAATCTCAGATTGAATAGCCTTCCATCAAAACAGCAGCGCAAGTTCATCCCGACATTATTATCTCTGAAGGCATTGATCAGCATGGCAGAAAACATAAGGCTGAAGAGCCTGGGAGCCAGGGTGCAACCTTGTTTCACACTGTTTGTAACTGTGAATGGCTCTTAGTAATTACCATGATCTTGGACTCTGGCAAGCATGCCGTCATGGAATTGCTTCACCATTTCAATGAACATATCTGGGCATCTAATTTTGGCCCTCCAGCTCACAGAGTCAAATGCCTTATTTAGATCCACAAGCATAGTGTAGAGCTGTTCTGTTCTTGACACTTTTCTTGTAGTTGTCTGGTGGTAAAGATCATGTCAGCAGTACCTCATTCCTTCCTGAAGCCACAATGACTTTCTGGCAAGAGGCCGTGGTCAAGGTGCCGTGTGAGTCTGCTGAGAAGTATTGTGGTGAGGACCTTTCCTGCAACACAGAGCAAAGTAATTCCTCTGTGGTTGTATGGGATGCTCATAGAGGGGTAGCACCTCTAGTGGGGAGACACATCATACTCCCTCAGGAGTAATCCATCCAACTTTGGTCCCCACTTGACACGCAGCCCTTACCTGTGGCTCCAAGTAGCTGTAGCATGCACAGTGGCCACACCGCATGAAATATTTCGCAACTCTTCCTCACTTTAATCCAATTTACTCGCAAATCACCTATGTCATCATCCATCCCCCTCAACTCAAGTCCTGCAGCAATGGGCTAGCCATGAAATGGCAGGTGTAGATATACTGGAGGCTGTAGTGGCGAACCTGCATGTAGGCGACTCAGGCCATAGGGTTGTCTTCCACTGATCTGAAGCAGCAGTGGTTTTTGGCAACCACCTTAGTGACTGAGCAGTCCTCTTTTAGGATAGCGCTGCTTACCTCCATAGACTGTGGAAGGGGCTAGAACAGGTGCCCTAAAAAAAGCCTGATTCACCAATCCTGACCTGCTCACTGTGGCTGGTGGGAATCCCACTTATGTGGTCGAAACACGAAAAAAACCCAGCAACATTCCACTCACTCTTGGAACGTGGAACATACGCACTCTCATGGATCATATACAGTGGGGGAAATAAGTATTGAATGCATCAACATTTTTTTCAGTAAATATATTTCCAATGAGGGTGTTGCCATGAATTTTCACCAGACATCAGTATTAACTCAAGAAATCCACACAAATAATCAATTCACAACATTAAAGTCCATAAATAAAGTTATGTACAATGAAGTGAAATGACACAGGAAAAAAGTATTGAACATGCTAAGAAAAAGCAGTTCTCCAAGGCAAGGTAAGGCAAGGAACCAGCTGAAATCCGTAAGTAATTATACCCCCATCTGTGCAAATTAGTATCAGCTGGGTTAGTACATTGATGGTCTATATAAAGGCTTTTTGTTACCAAGGTGTCACACAAGAAACATCTCATGATGGGTAAAAGCAAAGAGCTCTCCCAAGACCTTCGCAACCTTATTGTTTCAAAACATATCGATGGAATCAGATATAGACGTATTTCAAAACTTCTGAAACCTCCAGTAAACATCTTTGGGGCCATTATCCACAAGTGGAAGCAACATCACTCCGTCATCAACCGGCCACGCATAGGAGCACCTCACAAGATTTCTCACCAGGGAGTCAGTAGAATAGTCAGAAGAGTAGGCCAAGAGCCAACGACCATTCGGAAAGAGCTCCAGAAACACTTGGAGGCAGCAGGTACCATCATCACAGAGAAAACAAAAGTTAATGCACTCCACTGCTCACGCTCACCCTGCAAGACTCCATTACTAAAGAAAAGGCATGTCGAAGCTCTTTTAAAATGTGCTACAGCTCATTTGGACAAGCCAAAATACTGGGAGTAGTGTAGTCTTTTTGGCTGTCATACTACACACCATGTTTGGAGAAGAAATGGCACTGCACATCATCCTAAAAACACTAGACCAACATTGAAGTTTGGAGGTGGAAGCATCATGGTGTGGGGCTGTTTTTCATCGCATGGTACTGGCAGACTTCATATAATTGAAGGAACAATGAATGGAGCCCTTTACCGGGAAATTCTTGAGAAGAATCTGCTGCCATCCACCAAGCTGATGAAGGTGAGACGTGGGTGGACCTTCCAGTAGGACAACAATCCAAAGCACACAGCAAAGGAAATTCTCAATTGGTTTCAGAGAAAAAAAATCAAGCTGTTAGAATGGCTCAGTCAATCACCTGACTTCAATCCAATTGAACAAATTTAAAGACAATATGTTTAGAAGAATGGGCCAAAATCGCACCTGAATACTGCGGCCGATTAATTTATTCATGTAGGAAGTGTCTTGTAGCTGTCATTACAATCAAAGGCTTCTCCATTAAGTATTAAATAAATTTCAGTCAGTGTGTTCAATACTTTTTTCCTGTGTCATTTCACTTTATTACACATAACTTTATTTATGGACTTTAATGTTGTGAATTCTTTATATGTGTGGATTTCTTGAGTTAATACTCATGTCTGGTGAAAATTTCGTGTGAATATCCTCATTGGAAATATATTTACTGAAAACAATGCTGACACGTTCAGTACTTATTTCCCCCACTGTATATACCGACAGATCCAAAAGGAGAACCGCCTTAATTGTGAAGGAGCTTGCTCACTACAAGATCAATATAGCAATCCTAAGTGAGACCTGAATGGCAGAGGAAGAACAGCTGACTGAAGTTGGATGAGGCTACACCTTTTTCTGGAGTGGGCGAAGAACAGACGAACGCTGTGAATCGGGAGTTGTATTTGAATAGAGTAGACATTTTTTACTATATTAATTTATTGACTTATCAAGTCTGCTTTCACACTAAATATCAACTTTTATTGTGCATTTAAATACTTTACCTTTAATATAGAGCCAGATGTCTCTGTGCTCCTTTTCAGTGCTGCACCTGTAGACTCCCTGATCCTCTTCTCTCAGGTCAGATATGAACAGAGACAGATTAGCAGGAGAACTGTGATTAAACACCTGAAGTCTGCTATGGTAGTGTTCATCATTTAACACTTCTATAAGATGTCCAGTTCTGTAGGTCTCCCAGGTGAATTTCTGAGGTTTGGTGTCCAGGTCAGAGCAGGAGCAGGGTAACAGCACTGAACCACCATTGTGCCCTGTGATTTCTCTCAGATTATCATCACCAGAGAGAGAACAGCCTACAGAAACAAACATACAAAAACTCACAATCTACTGAATACCATATTAAGTTTTTATGAAAATAATTCTGCTTTAGTGCATTTAATTCCAAAATCATGAAATGTGTATGTTTTACTACTACTGACCACTTAAGAATTTTGTCTTTCGCTTTAGTTATATTAGGATAAAATTATGTTGATGTAATATATTGTTTATGTGGAATTATACTCATTTGAATCTCTTTTTCACATTCAATTCTCTATTGCAACTTAGGTCAATGTTCATTCATTCATTAATTCATTAATTTATTCATTCATTCATTCATTCATTCATTCCTCTTCAAGCAAGTCTTTAATCCTGGTCAGGCTGACAGTGGATTGTATGCTAATCAACTGCAGGGAACCACACACACACACACACACACACACACACACACACACACACACACACACACCATCAATCACAACTAGGGGCAGATTATTTTAGGCAGTCCACCTACTGGCGTGTTTTTAGGATTTAGCAATTTAATTAATAAATCAGTTTTTTATTTTTATTACACAGAGTTTTATTGGAGTTTTATTGGAGTTTGAGTGAGAAAAGAATTCATGAATTTTGAAAGCTGAGGTTATTTAAACCTTTTTGTGTCAAAGTAATGAAAAGTGATACACAGTTCAGTCCACATAGACCATATTCAAAAATGTGAACACAGCAATGATAAATACATGTTACTGATTGTAAAAACAACAATAACAACAACAATAACAAACAAACAAAAAACCCAACAACTATAAATAAGGTTTAATGTAGGAAGTGAAGATGGTGGTCACAGACAGAGAGTCAGCAGAAAATGGTATGACATTCACACGCATCTAAGACCAGAATGTGATATACAAATTTTCAGGAAAATAACTTTTCTATTACACTTTATATGAGTTATTATAGATACATTCAATAAGACAGAGATTGTGAGAGATATAATTCAGTAAATGTGTAAAAACATACACGGTAAGTATTACAGGGATGTAAAATAATCTCACAGTTGGCCCTATTAATATTATAACACTGTAGTAAGTAAAGTTGTTGTTAATTAAAACTCTAAATGCTAAATATTTGACAGTGTTTGGTTTGGTTGTTCAGGAACAGGGCTGAACTACGGCCTACTGTAAACCCAGTCTGGACAGAAACCACATGAACTAAACACAAAGCAGCTGAACTAAGAACTGGCTAATATTCTCTCTCCTTTCTGTAATAGAAAATAGAAAATAACTTCACTCACCTGCAGCGACGTGAAACACAACAGACAAAAGATACAAACACTTCATCATTACTGATTCTTCTGCACACACACCAGTCCCTCAAAGTGAAAAACACACACACTGTCTGAGTGTCTCTCTGTTATATAGTGTGACTATCAGGAAACCACAACAACTGCTTTCATTTTTTATTTCTGAAAATCTCTTTCATAGATAGATCGATAGACCGATCGATAGATAGATAGATAGATAGATAGATAGATAGATTATTTATTTGTCCTCAAAGAGGAAATTTGTTTCCACCAGGAGTACATAGAAAAACATAAACACAAGAACACCATACATATTAACCATCAAAACAATCACAGACATAGTGGGGAGAAGGGGGAAAAAAAAGAAAAGATCAGGATCATACAACAAATGCCAGAGCATAAGATGGCAACACAATGGCTGATTATCTATGTGTTTAATGCTAGTATAGCCATAGGAACAAAGCTCCTACCACAGCTGGCCTTTCTGCACATGGGTAGTCTATACCTGTGGCCATCATCACTCTTTCCATGACTCAATTTACATTTTATATGCAGTATTAATATTTATTCATGTGGTGGTTTTATCATCGTATCATCATTGTTATCATCATTGTTGTATATCTTAGGCATCAGTTTCTCAAGTGAAGTTTGTTAGATGACCCCTAAGAAGCCTGAAGGACTTCAGGAGCCAAACTTCTGAAGGTACTGCAGTGTGAAAAACATCCTTTTCAGTTCAATACAAATGACACAACACTTTTTATAAACTGAAAAATACTACTACAACCATCTATATCATGTGACTTTATTGAGTGTATTAAAAGCAAAACTGTGTGTAAGCTGCAAAATTAAATTCACTTTTCAACACACATGACTTCTAGTATTTAGGACAAAGATGTAATGTCCATGTCATATCACAGCAAACCAGTGACTCCATATCCCAGGATGCACCACGAAGGACAAACATGGCCTTAGAGGACTACACTTCCCACACACGCACACGTTCACCTTCTCCAGAGTTCTAATCACACACACTTGTTACCAATCTCCCACACGCTCACTCCACAGTATATACAGATAGTTTCAACACAATGACTGCTAAGTATTACGCTCAGTTAGCAATAATCTCTGTCGTGTACTAAGCCTATATTTCTAGCTTTATGTTTCATGGTTTTGATCTTGTTCTCATTCTCGTTATTTGAGTCTTGTCTTAGTCTTGTTTATCCTGTTTGCTGATTGCCTGACCATTTGCCTGTTTTGACCTCACTATTGTTTCATGATTTTGGATTTGTCTGCCTATCTCCTATAATAAAACTCTTATCTGCATTTGCATCCCCCCTCAGCCTCCTTAAGTGACAGTCCATCAGTATATTTACCAGCAGTATGTTTCCCTTGACTTACAGGAAGTAATAAAGACATTTACCATATGTGATGTGAGGAGCACTTAGATGCTGGTCATGACTGATGAGCATGACTCATTATGAAAAGTAAAATCAATCATAAAATTATAATTGTAAATTTTACCATGATTTATTAGAGTTTAAAGAGCTTAAATTGTTTTTAAAGAAGTGTTTTTTAGTGTACTTTATTTAGTTGTTTATTTATTCTTCCTAGGTCTTTGTTTATAGAGCTATAGCTAAGCAGCTAAGTAGCAACATATTGTGCCAAAATATACTACAGATAATTGCTCATTAGAGATCTAAATCTACATCCAGATTTCTGCGGAAAGAAGAATAAAAGCTTTTATTGTCTCAATAACATTTACAGGACAATACAATTATTTTCCTTAAAGCTGCTTTGTCTACTGTTAGAAGTCCTCTACAAATAACATTTGGTTGAATTAAATAGGACAATCTACTATATGATGTTTACGCTGCATTACTTTCTAATTCTGACAGACTAGATAATAACTACTCAGTTATTATCAATACACAAATGCTAAGCAACTAACGAGGGGAAACACAGAACTTACAAATGGGAACCAGTCAGGGAAAAACACAAGACAGGTATGTACAGAAAATCAGTGGAACAACCAAGGAAGAAATTCATACTATGAGAGAGATGCCCTCTGCTGGTCTGGTAGGGAATTGTCTGTGGTGACAAATATAAAGTGAGTTTTTATATTTTTTTAATTACTCTTCTTTGTGTCACAGTATCTATGTAAATTGCGCAAAACATCATAGTCTTCTATATTTCGCTTATTATTATAGTTTTTTTTGTTAGAATACTGGACTCAGGTTTTTTTTTTTTTTATCTGTTAATTGTATTGAACTATTTAGGTTTTGATTCGTTTCATTCACCACTCCAGAAACTTCCTGGCAGAACAGAAATTTGCCACTTTCTTCTGACCTCTCTTATTAACAAGGTGTTTCCACCCACAGAATTGTCGCTCACTCAATGTTTTTTGTTTTTTGCACCATTCTGTGTAAACTCTAGAGACTGTTGTGTGTGAAATTCCCAGGAGATCAGCAGTTTCTGAAATACTCAAACCAGCCCTCCTGGCATCAATATCTATTCCACAACATCGCAGAGCTCACACTTTTTATTCATTGCGGTGTTTGATGTGAACATCAACTGAAGTTCTTCAGATGTATCTGCATGATTTTTTTTCCATTGTGCTGCTGGCACATGACTGGCTGATTAGATAACTGCATACATGTTCTTAATGGACGGTGAGATTATAGATTTTTGTTTATTACATTTATTTCAGTTATGTGATATCAATAGCATCACAACCTTTGTTTGATGGATCCAATATACACCCACCAAGGAGCAGGCCAATTGGGACATCCTCCTCACACATGCTGCACGAGAGTAGCATTTATTTGAAATAATGACATACAGTTCACCAATTTGTGACTTTGTTAAATTGTCTCAGCATCCACACACACACACACACACACACACACACACACACACACACACACACACACACAAACACACACACACAGGACGGTATCTGGGTGATTCTTACCACCACTGGACTTTATCTGGTGGTCACAGAACCACAGCTGTACACATAACTAGTGTTCTCATGGTACTGCAGAGCCAGTGTAAGACATGTCAGAGTAATCACATGATTGTAGCCAGGGCAGCATGGGGACTGATGGGAGAATGGCTACTTCCTCTTTCTCACAACACCAGTTAACCAACATTGTGCCATGTACAGAGAATACTGAGTAATACACCACACTCAACAACCACACGGTCATACATCCCTTACATTTCTTTTTATAGTTGGCTGCATACATTTCTCAATACTGAGTTCACTCTCCTCTTTATCAACATGTAGCTCAGTACAGCAGTTACCCTCACATCCAACATGCACTAAAACTAACAACACACTTCATACACACCTCAAAATCAACTCATTCTACCAGAACACTAACAAAGGCTCTCTCTCTCTCTCTCTCTCTCTCTCTCTCTCTCTCTCTCTCTCTCTCTCAACAGGAACACCTTATCATTCATAACACAGTGACCTGAAAAACACTAATACCAGGAAACATTACAAGATGCATGACTGACTTTATTTTTACATGAACCAACATTACATTACAAAACAAGAATGTTGTCTCTTTATAGTATAGAAGGTACTACAGTATATGTAACAGGAATGAATCAGAAACACTGGCATATACTCCAGTAAACAATAAAATATGCAAATTTCATTATTTGGGATTATTCAGAATCATACTGAACATAGACACACACATATGCATGTAAGATATCGATCAAGCACACTGAAAATGCTCTTATCCAGAGTGTGTTACAGAAGTGCTTTGAAGTCTCTCTCAAAAAACACACCCTCATGCTAGTTCACTTAGGAGATGCCGGGTTGTGGATATTACTTAGCTTACATCATACCTCACACTCTTTTAAAACTGAAGCATCGCGCGGCTTCTGTGAACAGTAAAGCCCCGCTGTCTTTGATTTGATTGGCCATTGAAAACATTTTTTTCAACTTCTTTTTATTCCATTTTATCAAGTGCAGCCGTACAGTACAATTAGTAATTCAGCGATATAGCACAGGTATAAATGTCTTACAGGGCAGTCCATGGCTTCCAATATCCTCTCAGTGTCCACATATATTTCCCCCTCATGGGACAAAATGGTAAGTAAGGGGTTACAACCACCAATACAGTCAATAGATAAAAAATAAATCAATCAATCAAAAAAGACAAAAATAGAAGCACAGTAATAATTAATAAACAATAGTAATGCGTGAATAACATCAAGATGGCATTCAGGTTTAGATAACAAAGAGAATCCATTTAAAACATTTTGACATTGATGAGTGCTGCGAGACCACCGAGGCAGCTCAGACTAATTTTTTATTTTTTATTTTAAAAAAAATGTTTTTATTAACTTTTTGTCATCCTAACATACGTAGCGGTGCATAATTGAGTGCAGCAGAGCAGCATCAAAAATTTGGCCATATCTGATTACTGGGGGGGACGTGTCCCACTCAATGTCTATGCTGGACCAGACCAGGAAAGAAAACAGAAGTAGACCAGAAATAATCATAATCAATGGTGTAAATTGATGGAGACGCATCTGACTTTCTAGTGATCCAGATCCACACAGCAACATTATGTGTGTTTAGTGAGTAGGCACACATTAAGTGCAGAACCGAACATAAGCTGCAACATTAAGTTCACTGCTTTCAAGATACATGAATTCTAGTGTTTGGGACGAAGTTGTAATGTCCATCAGTATAATCACCAGCAATCACCCCGCGATATCTCTCCTTGACATGTTAGAGGGACTAATTCGTAATATGACATAAAATAATGACATTCATAAATGCAAATAAACGGGAATTAACACAGGGCACATATCAGCATAAATAAAGAAGAAAGGAGGGGGGAAAGGTCTAAGGAGGGGTCTCATAAGTCCTCTTCTACAACCCCCATTCCAAAAAAGTTGGGACCCTGTGTAAAATGTAAACAAAATCAGAATGCAATGATTTGCAAATCTCATAAACCCATATGTTATTCACAATAGAACATGAAAAACATATGAAATGTTTAAATATTAAACGTCTCTCAGAAGTAAACATGATGAGATCTCTTATCATCACAGCATATTTCTGGGCCTTTTTTAATTTCCATACATTGCAATGATGGAAAGTAGTTACAAGTAAAGTCTCTTTTAAATACTTTTAAAAGATTCAAAAGTATTTTCAACATCCAAAGCATTCCAAATATAATATGATTTCTAGAAAAAGTGGGCAGTGAAACACAAGACAGGTATGTACAGGAAATCAGTGGAACAACAGAGGAAGAAATTCAAACTATGAGAGAGATGCCCTCTGCTGGTCTGGCAGAGAATTAACCGTGGTGACAAACATAAAGTGATATTTTCTATATTCAATATTTTGACTCTGCTTTGTGCCAGTATCTATGTAAATTTTACAAAACCCATACACTTTTACATTTGACTTCATTATTATGGCTTCTATTTAGTTGAGTTAGCTTTTATTTCTTCATTCTTCTTAGAATAAAGAATGACATGAATGTACTTTTATCAGTTTATGGTTATATTTAATGTTGTGGAAAATCTGCAAAACAAGTTACTTCCTGTAATCACTTATGTCATAGCAACTACCTGCTGAAAAATCCAGCCTGTTCTGACCAGTTTTAGCTACCAAAACACAGTCAGAGCTGCTCAGTCTGGTAAACCATCTTTACTAGCTTCTACAGTAAGTGCTCATAGAGCATTAATGTAAACCTGTGATTTAAATTATGACCAACACTATTGTCAGAACTGCTGTTATAGAAAATTAATCGGCACCTTCTGAACAATCAAGTTAGACAATTCAACACTTACTGTATCCACACAGCAACATAATTACAAATAAAAGAAAGAAAGTAACCATAAACCTGAATTTGTTCCATGAGAAACTGCATGTTCTATCTCGACTGCTACAGCAGGTGGCACCATATCCCTTATAATGGTAATGTGCATAATTAACAAGCTTTTAAATAGCTGTCCTTTTGCACCTCAATCATAGACATGAGCCATTCACTAATGGAGAATATAATAATGTTTCACAATATATATATAATATATATATATATATATATATATATATATATATATATATATATATATATATATTATTGTGTTACTAAAACATATATATCTTTATATATATATATATATATATATATATATATATATATATATATATATATATATATATATATATATGTTTTAGTAACAATAAAAACTGAAGCAAAAAATTTGGCAGGGTATTTCCACATTTTTGTAAAAAACAAAACAAAAAAAACAAACAAACAAAAAACCAAAACAAACAAACATAAAAAATAAATAAACCCATGAATCCATGGGATCCATGAAATTAGTGCCCAGTGTGTATTAAAATCTCAGTAAAAGAAACTCTGGTTATTTCACCAGCCCCCAACCCTCTCTGGGCTCAAGGCCTTGTCAATATCAGAGCCTGGTTAGAGTTGGTCAGAAACATGATTGAAAACAAGGCTAAAACACTTGACTTATGTGATAGGCTTCTACCAAGTTCATTTTTAGAGTTACACCATAACAGACAGACAACATACAGTCATCTAGCACACAGTCGAGCAGATTGTTTTAAACAGTTTTAGATAGACCTTTCTTCAACTGTGTTTGACACAGCAGGTGTGTTTCCTGTTGTTAGAGAGATGAGAACAGAAGAGATAATATCATTAACCAGGGTTGCCAAGGTTTAGCAAAATCTCCAGCCCATCTACATCTCAACACACACACAAAAGACCTGAAACCACCGCAAAAATTCCAGCATTGGCAATGTGACACATTTTTAATCTTTTTCTTAATCTTTATGTGGGAAGTTCACTGTGGTGCACTTACATTTCTGATGTATGGACATTTCATAACCTCCCTTTTTCTTTCCTAATCTTTACAATATACACTCACTGTCCACTTCAATAGGAACCTGTTCATTTATGTAGTTATCCAATCATTCAATTATGTGGCAGCTGCATGATGCATGACATGCAGATACAGGTCAAGGGATTCAGATAACGCTTGCCATGAATGTAAATGTTAAAAAGCTCTTGACCTGTGTCTGCCTCATGTTATGCATTGTGCTGCTGACACATGATTGAATGACTGGATAACTACATAAATGAGCAGGTGTAGAGGTGTTCCTAGTAAAGCAGATGGACATCATAGACATACTGTCTGCACTGTCTCCACATTTTGCCATTGTTTGCAGAACTATATTAGATTTAATTTAGATTATTTTCTATAAAACAAGATCTTTGGTGGTGAAAGTATTTTCAGCTAGCCCAATTTGGCTTAAAAACTACAACCATGTCATTAACAGTCCTGCTCTTTACTGAAAATGTTCATAGAGCGAGCATGGGGCAGAGGGATTTCTTCCTCAATGGGCCTCTATTAATGCTTATTGCAGTTCCTACTTTGACCACAAGGTACAAAAATAACTCTAGTGAGTAAAATGGGGTGGTGAGCACACTGCCCCCCACAATATCACAAAGTAGGAAGGTAAAGAGATTAGTGGTGCATTGGTTTGTAGGTTTCTATATCTGTCAAATATTTAGTAAATCGTTAGTCGATCAAATAAGTAATTAGTATTTCAATGCCATTTAAAATGCATGGAGCTGTTCTTCTTTAAGAAGAATATTTATTAAATTATTGATGTATTGGGGGGGGGTCTGATCCCTCTGCTCCTATGGATGATCCACCACTGCTTCCTGCTAATAAAATGAATGCTAAGGTTGTCAGATGTAATGCATGGCATGTAACCAGTAGATCTCACAATGCCTATTTTCATGTCCCCAGCACCCCAGAACATAGATGTTGTTTAAAGTTTGCTTTCCAATAGCAAGTATATCAATACAAAACTCTACCCTTCTGCCTCTCCTTAGCTCCCAGATGGCCGGAGGCTTCAGGATACTGTTTAGGAAGAAAATTATGTTGTACCCCAGTTTAAAAAAAAAAAAAACCCAAACAAATCATTTCAACACATTTCAATAAAATACACATGGATTTCAGTTTTGAAGAACCACCTTCTGTTTTATAGCCACACTAGTTGTCAAATTAAAGTAGGTACAGCATTTTTGTAAATGATAGAATTTTGTTTATTACAGTAATTTCTGTTAAGGTAGATATAAAGTAAAGTTGAAACAGTATGCTAGTTAAGCATGTAACTATGGTTCCAGAGTAAAAGTAAGAAATTTCCAGGGAAAGACGTCCATATGACAGTGATATACTGCAAATACTTTGTTGTACATTACTTTGTGACTATGTTGAATGGTCTCAGCATGTATGCACACAGGATGGTATCTGGGTGATTTTCACCACCTCTGGCAGTGTTAATAAAACCACAGTTGTGAACATAAATAATGCTCTCATGTTAGAGCCAGTGTGAGACACTCAGTATGTCAGAGTAACCACATGATTGTGGCAGGACAGCATGGGGGCTGATGGGAAAATGGCTACTTCCTGTTTCCCACAGCATCAGTTAACTGACGCTGTGGCATGCACAGAGAATACTGTGTAATACTCCACACTCAACATGTACACTGTCATATTTTTACATTTGGCGACATACAGCATATACAGCATACGTCTTTTTGCACAAAACAGTATGATGGCAAAAAACTTCTAGAACTTTAATTGATTATATAAGAATAATATGCATAACATAAAAATTGACATGTACACTCAAAATATAATTAGCAAGATTTATCCATCTGCAGTTTTTTATTCATTAACAGACATTAACAGTGAATGCAGAACAACAACCTTAGCTAAAGTAAATGTAACACAATACTCTGGATGAATCTGATGAATTTGCTTTTTAATGGTATGAAAACATTATATATAATATATAAATGTATGTATATTTACTGTGGATTAGATTGTTAGAATGCTGGCATATTCAGTTTTGTCTCCAGCGTTGATCTGGACCCGTGCTGCTCCGGCTGTGTTCACGTGGGTTACAGTAGAGTAACTAACATCAGGTTCAGTCTGTGGAAAGACAGAACATGAAAATTATACAAATAACACACATTTACTGTTGACTACAAGAGGCAAGTAAAATCCTGTGAAGTCGACACAAATCTCCAAATCTGACTTTCTTTACACAATGTGTTTTTTTTTCTGATAGAAATAGCAGAAGATGTTTTCCTACAGTACAGCAAAACAACTAAAGATCTAAAGGTAGAAACAAATATGCTATAACTGTTACTGTAAAAGCCATGCAGAATTAAATGGAGATTAAATTAAGAATACAGTAGGACTCTGATGGACGATGAGAATTTGATGAAATTGTATAGTTCCTTTTCAGTCATTTATCTTCTGGCTCAAAGACTTAAAGATAATAATAAAAATGCAGCTGAGCTCAGGCCTGCACGTACACTAACCTGATCCTTCTGCTTTCTCTTACAGTCCGGACGTCCTTCAGTAATCACGTTCTCTCCACATCTTCCTCCTAAAGAGAAAAGACCTCAGAAATCACACCTCTAGTGGAAACTACACAATTTCATTTTCCTTATCCAGAGACACTTACAGAAGTGCTGCTGCTTCTACAGGTTTCAGTTCATCAATCTCAGAATTTGTTGTTGTTGTTGTTGTCGTTGTTATGTGTGTGTGTGTGTGTGTGTGTGTGTGTGTTTTGTACCTTTGCGTCTCCAACAGATAAATGCCACTACACCGGGTATCACCAACAATAACAATAAAACCGCCAGAATGATGAAAACTGTGTAATAAAACACACCAAAATGTTAATAAATGTAAAAATACAGATGTGTTTTTTCATTGCTGATGAAAAGTTTTGGCACCTATAAAGAGGCTGCTGTGTGTTTGCTGTTTACCTTGTTCCAGTGTTGTTGAGGATGATGCAGGTGAAGAGTTTGTTGTTTTACTCTGAGGCGGTTCTGATGAAGGTGTTGTGTCTGTTTTCCTCGAGCGTGTTGAAGTTTCTGTTCTTCCTACTGAAAAAGACAAAACGTATTAAAACTAGATTTTTTAAAAATCAAATGTTAATTCAAGACCGCGAACATGCTAACCACTAAGCCATCGTGCGCCCCACCTGATTCACGTTTCTGTTAATGAGCACACTTATATATAGCCATTGTCTGCACTGTTTCTCTGTCTTTTATGGTCTTAAACTTCCGCGTTCCATGTTCCTGTGTTTTGTTTCATGCCACAGTATTTTGCCTAGTTGTCTTAGTGTCTTTGTTTTGTTGTTTGCTTGTTTGTTTGTTTGTTAATAAACATTATATATCTGCGATTGCTTCCGAACCCATCCTTGAAACATGACAGAACGAAAGACGTACTATCGGAAGCAGCAGACCGCCAGGATGGAGAACTGGGGCGTCAGGATGCCACAGATGATTGTGGAGTACTTCGCCACACTACGCCCAGAGGCGGAGGAGTACCAAGCAGCGCTACGAAAGCAGCAGGTTGCCAGGAATTACCTGGCCTTCACCTCACCTCCCATGTTCACGGAGGACTATGCCACACCACGCCAACAGGAGGGGGAGTCTATGGTCGGGGCTAATACCACCTCCCACCCTCCCTCCCCTATTATGGATTTAGTTCAGCAAGCAGAGTCAGCGGAGAACGAAAGTCAGCCTCCCTGCTCGTCTGAGGATGCCGCTCAGCTTTTTGGTTCAGCTGAGGATGCTGCTCTGCCTTCCTGCTCAGCTGAGGTCGTCGCTCTGCCTTCCTGTTCAGCTGGGGATGTCGCTCTGCCTTCATGTTCAGTGGAGGTCGTCACTCTGCCTTCCTGCACCGCTGAGTACGCCGCTCTGTTTGCCTGCACCGCTGAGGATGCCACTCCGCCTTCCTGCTTGGCTGAGGAGGTCGCTCTGCCTTCCTGCTCGGCTGAGGTCGTCGCTCTGCCATCCTGCTCAGCTGAAGATGTCTCTCTGCCATCCTGCTTTGCTGAGGACATCGCTTTGCCTCCATGTTCTGCTGAAGATGTCGTTCCTCTTCTTTGCTGTGTATGTCACTCCCCCCTCATGCTCCACGGAGGACATCATTCCCCCCTCATGCTCCACGGAGAGCATCGTTCCTCCCTTTGGCCTCGCGGAGAACCTTGCTCCTCTCCCTGGCCTCGTGAAGAACCTCGCTCCCCTCTATGGCCTTGCAGAAATCTTTGAGCTTCCCTCGGGCCTCGCGGAGAACATCGCACCCCTCTCCTGTCCCACTGAGGAAGCTGTCCCGCTGTCCTGTTCTGCTGAGGAAGCTATCCTGCTGCCCTGTCCTGCTGAGGAAGCTATCCAGCTGCCCTGTCCTGCTGAGGAAGCTATCCAGCTCTCCTGCCCGCCGAGGACGTCGCTCCGCTTTCCTGCCCTGCCGAGGACGTCGCTCCGCTTTCCTGCCCCGCCGAGGACGTCCCTCTTCCTCCCTGCTCCGCTGTGGACGCCGATCAGCCTCCTAGTTTTGCTGGGGACATTTTGCCCAGGGGGCCAGGACCACCAGCTGGAGGGCGTGTATTTTTGGGCGCTCCGGGAGAAGCGCCCTTGGGGGGGGTTCTGTCATATATCAAGGTAACATTGGACTTCAGTTCCTATCAGCCACTGCACTGCACTACATGTCACATGACCACCTGCACCTGATTCACGTTTCTGTTAATGAGCACACTTATATATAGCCATTGTCTGCACTGTTTCTCGGTCTTTCGTTGTCTTAGACTACCGTGTTCCATGTTCCCGTGTTTTGTTTCATGTCACAGTATTTTGCCTAGTTGTCTTAGTGTCTTTGTTTTGTTGTTTGATTGTTTAAATAAACGTTGTAATCTGCGATTGCTTCCGAACCCATCCTTGATTCGTGACATTTCTGAACTTT
The DNA here is from genome assembly GCF_023375685.1 of Ictalurus furcatus. NCBI lineage: Eukaryota > Metazoa > Chordata > Actinopteri > Siluriformes > Ictaluridae > Ictalurus > Ictalurus furcatus. The sequence continues at coordinate 5,747,547 of NC_071256.1, forward strand.
GTCTAATTGATGAGTTTTATCTCTTCTTGTTCTTAATTGGCTTAATATGCAATTTATGATTCTGTACTTGCATGTTATATTGTATATTGCACTGTATTATTTAAATATTGCAAATTGTGTTTAGTGTACATTGTATTGTGTATATACATAGCACACAGTATATAATATATACTTATATTCACACACTACTTTATTATATTCTATTTTATTCTATTCAACAGACCAAAGAAATAGGTCATTCAAACCACACTGATGCAAAAAGACTGTAATTGAACTAAACTAACAAACATGTCACTGTAAGGAGACATTATATCAGTACAATAACATGTTATATCAACAATAACATGCAATCAATTTCACTGTTAACAGTTTTTTTTTAGTGTCAAGCTCTTTTTGTATTTTGTGTGGGACTGCGAGTAGGCTAATATTACCATCCAATCTAGCTAATTATTCATAAATGGAAATAGGCAGCGTTTAAAAAGAAATATTATTGTGTGAATAACAAATTATTCATCATTGTGCAACACGAATACCACACGCCAAAAGAACTTACACTTAAACTTTCCATTTAGTAAAAAAAAAAAGGAGAGAATGTTTTATTGCCCCTTTGAGCTCATCACGACCTCTGAGCGCTCAGCGTGGGTGTGAGCATGGGTGTGACACGTGATGTGAGTGACCAATTGTCAATGCAACATCAGGTCATGTAAAGACTTATATACACGTACACGTATAGAACTCAGAGATACACAAATTGGCCATGACCAGTGAAAAGTGCAGGGGACAAATTGACATTTTATTAAAAGTGTGAGGGACATGTCCCCTATGGGTTCTACGAGTTTTTATGACGTTTGAGTGAGAAAAGAATTCATTAATTTTGAAAGCTGAGGTTATTCAATAGTTTTTGTATCAAAGCACTGAAAAGTGATACACAGTTCAGTCCACATAGACCACTGTTGAGTTTTGAAAATGAGAACACACGATTGATAAATTCATGTAAGAAAAAAAACCTATTAATAAGGCGTAATGCAGGAAGTGAAGATGGTCGCTGACAGAGGGACAGCAGAAAAAGGTGTGAAATTCACACGCATCTATTTACAGCTAAGACCAGAATGAAGAAGTGGCGCACAAGTTTCTATAACACTTTATATGAGTTATTATAGATACATTCAATATGACAGAGTTTCAGATATGTAATTCAGTAAATAAATGTAATAATACAGATGGGGTTTTTTTTCATCACTGATGAAAAGTTTTGGCACCTAGAGGGTGTGTTTGCTGTTTATCTTGTTCCAGTGTTGTTGAGGATAGTGGAGGTGGAGAGTTTGTTATTTTACTCTGAGGCGGTTTTGATGGAGGTGTTGTGTCTGTTTTCCTCGAGTGTGTTGAAGTTTCACTTCTTCCTACTGAAAACACAAAACTTATTAAAACTAATGACTGTTGTATTTTTGGATCAAATGTTTATTTGAGACTGCAAACACTGGTAATGTACAAAGATACATTGGTATAAAATAAAAATAAAAAGATAAAAATAAAAACTGTGAGCACAAACACTCTTACCATTTTTAAGTTCATTCCCAACCACGGCGACCGTGTAATCCACCCACCCATAACACATTAAGGTGACAATTTATAAAATAAGATAATATCACAACCATTCAATGAGATGACAATTTGAGGGGAAACACATTTTTTTTTGACTATATATAGTCATGTGAAAAAAAATTTTTTGTCAAAAGAATTATTTTTCTCAAAAGAAATCTGACCTTGAGTTGTTCCCATACATAATTTTGTGCATACAGCAAATTGTGTAACTTTTGCATCCCACGTGTCCTCAAATCTTTGTAATATGGAGAGAGTACAAATATTATGTAGAAACTTGTGAAATTTGATCAATAATTTGCATTTCCATCAGCTATATCAGTAAACATTTTAATGCGCTAAAGCTTTCATCGAAAAAAAAAAAAAACCTTGGATGGAAACGTGGCTACTGACACCTTTTGAAGCTTTTATAAATGTTTATGTAGGCTTATGCCAGTTGTAATGAAGGAATTAAACAGGTGTAATGTAGCTCTATAAACACTACAGTGTTACCAAAATAAATCATAGATTAGACTGAGAAATATGTCAAATCCAATCTGATACCAGTCCAACGTTTCAGGCCAGTCTGATATCCATAATCAGTATTTACTGTCATTTATAACTTGATATTAATGTGTCACAAAATGACTCAGTGTAAAACCCTCAGTTATGGTAAATGGAGAAGACATTTTGTTACATATTTAACTATAATTCATTTGAACACTGATCAAGTCAGTGTTTTCACTGAATATCAACTTTTATTGTGTATTTAAATACTTTACCTTTAACGTGAAGCTTGATGTCTCTGTGTTCCTTCTCAGTGCTGCACCAGTAGTCTACCGCATCCTCTTCTCTCAGGTCAGATATGAGCAGAGACAGATTAGCAGGAGAAATGTGATTAAACAGCTGAAGTCTGCCACGGTAGTGTTCATCATTTAACACTTTTGTCCCAGGTCCTGTTCTGTAGGTCCACCAGGTGAATTTCTGAGTTTTGGTGTCCAGGTCAGAGCAGGAGCAGGGTAACAGCACTGAACCACCTTTGTGTCCTGTGATATCTACCTGTTTATCACCAGAGAGAGCACAGCCTACAGAAACAAACATACAAAATCTTAGAATCTATTGAATACAATATGAAGTACAACATTTCAAAATGAAATTTTATGAAAATACTTATGCCTCAGTACATTTAAACCCTAATCTCTAGTTTCTCAGCCCAGTTCCTAACTACTGTGTGTGTTACACTATCTTGTGATCGTGTGTGTATTTTATCTTTTAAATCCCAGAGATCTACTTGTAGTTAAACAGCTGTGGTTAGACACCATGTTACAACTACATCTGAAAATAAAGACTACTTGGAGAGAGTAATACTACACAATGTACAGATTTCTTTAAACTGATCAGTTCCATTTTTTACAATTACTTGCACACATTTCTCAATACTATATTCACTTTATCTAAACTCTTCACACAGTTGGCTTTACCAGCATGCAGCTCAGTACAGCAGTTAAGCTCACATCCGTAATGTCGTAAAAAAAAAAAAGCCATGGGCGTTGATTTGTTTTGAATATTGGGTGGTTAAAGTGTGAATGGGTATGCTTCCCGATATTTTTAATTAAATAAAAATAATAATAATAATAAATAGAAAAAAACATCTTTGTTATATCTGCAGTGTCATTACATAATTATCCTCTGCTAATCTATCTTTCTATCTATATACCCATCCAGCTATCTGTCTAATCTATCTATCTATCTATCATTCAGAAGTATTTATGATCAAATGATCATTTAATTTAATTTATTTTTCATTAAAACAAATTACACAGGACATACGAGTCCAAATGAATGCACACTGTAACTGATTAAAACTTGCACATCATTTACTGTGAACAAACTTGTTGTTGATAATAATGGAAATTATTAAAATAAAACTTAGCTAACATAACTCAAGGCAGTTTCCGTTAACTTGTTATATTGATATTTATGGATAAATTTAAATGAATTAGCTAGCTACAATATATGTGGCGTGTCATTAGCTAGATCAAGCATCAAGCATTAAATATCAAGCACTGTGCTCTGAGGACATAGTTGGGCGATATCAACTTGCGCAGTGGAGGGGGGATTTTAGTATTTTTATCTGATTTATTTTGACAAACTAACAATTGATGTCAAACACCAACAATGTTACAAAATAAATTACTTCTACATACGTTTCAGTTGATAATGGTATAAATATCTGGGGGTTGTAACTGCTAGTTCTGATTATTGGAGGGGTTTCCTCCCTCCCTCCCTCCCATCCCCCCAGAAAATACAGTCCTTAATAACCATCAGAACACCATACACGCCTCAAATCCAACTCATTTAACCAAAAAACTAGCAAAGTATCTCTCTCTCTCTCTCTCTCTCTCTCTCTCATCAACATACACCTATGTATACCCGAAATACACCCTGGATTGTACGTCAGTCAATTGCAGGAACCAACTATACACACACACACACACACACACACACACGAGAGAGAGACAGTTTGTATGGTACATATCACTAATTGGTTTTGACAGGTCTAGGTCAAAGGTCATCATCAATTATAATGATCTTGTCAGGTCAAAGGTCATCATCATCAATTATAATCAATTATAATTATGTTAGCAGGTCATCATCATCAAATATAATTATGTTGAATCCGGTTACGGTGCAATCCCATGCACACAAGTTCGTTCACATATATTGTATTCATACATAGTATGGTCATGTGCATTCCCACGCATATCCCCTGTCTAGGCTAACACTCCTGAGTCAGGCCTAGGTCAAAAGGTTAATGATAATTATCATTACATGTTCTTTCCTATTGCACTATTTCCGGTGCAATCCCGCACACACACACACACACACACACACACACACACACACACACACACACACACACACACATGCATACAACCCTGTCTATAAAAGCACACACATATCCAACCAAAAATATGACACACACACACACACATCCAATGAAAATAACTTTTCTATTACACTTTATATGAGTTATTATAGATACATTCAATAAGACAGAGATTGTGAGAGATGTAATTCAGTAAATGTGTAAAAACATACACTGCAAGTATTATAGAGATGTAAAATAATCTCACTGTAGATTCCTCCTTATTCATTCAGCCACCTCTCTTCATCAGTACATTTTAGACTGAAGTTAATCAGGAAGAAAAAATCCACATGATCAAAGCTGAACAGGTCTAAATAAGGAGATTATAACACAAGGCATGACGTGTATGTTTACCTTGTGTATAAAGATTACTGCTGTCTTTGGACAGTTTGGTTGTTCAGGAACAGAGCTGAACTACGGCCTACTGTAAACCCAGTCTGGACAGAAACCACATGAACTAAACACAAAGCAGCTGAACTAAGAACTGGCTAATATTCTCTCTCCTTTCTGTAATAGAAAATAGAAAATAACTTCACTCACCTGCAGCGACGTGAAACACAGCAGACAAAAGATACAAGCACTTCATCATTACTGATTCTTCTGCACACACACACACACACACACACACACACCAGTCTCTCAAAGTGAAAAACACACACACACTGTCACACTGCCTAAGTGTCTCTCTGTTATATAGTGTGATTATCAGTAAACCACAACAACCGCTGTCTCATTTCTGAAAATCTTTTAATCACTCTTTCCATGACCTAATATATATTGCTATATATATATATATATATATATATATATATATATATATATATATATATATATATATATATATATATATATAGTATTAATATTTATTCATATATTTTCTCATGTGGTCATTTTATTTTTTATTTATAGGGTCATCTCTGCAAAAAAAAAAAAAAAAATGTGCATGATCTGCAGCATTAACTTCACTCATTTCTACACACATCAATTCTACTGTTTACCAGCAAGTGTGTTTCCCTAGACTTACAGCAAGTAATAAAGATAAATTTACCATGTGTGAGCTGAGGAGCACTTACAATAATCATGAAATGGAGTCGAAGACAGAAGCAAAGCAGTTATGCTCGTACTTAGATAGGAATAACATTCATGAAATGTATCAGTCAGGGTTTAGACCTCATCATAGCACAGAGACAGCGTTAGTTAAAGTAGTAAATGACCTTCTACTGGCCTACGATCAGGGTTGTGTCTCTCTGCTTGTGTTACTCGACCTTAGTGCAGCTTTTGATACTATAGATCACACTATTCTCCTTGATAGATTAGAAAATGTTGTTGGTATTAAGGGAACAGTCCTCTCCTGGCTCAGGTCTTATCTGACTGATCGTTATCAGTTCGTAGATGTAAATGGTGAATTCTCCATGCGTACTGAGGTTACTTTTGGAGTTCCACAGGGTTCTGTTTTAGGCCCACTGCTCTTTACTTTATATATGCTACCCCTAGGTCAAATTATTCGTAAACATGGAATTAGCTTCCACTGTTATGCTGATGATACACAGTTGTATGTTTCAGCGAAGCCAGAGGACAGACAGAAGCTTAGTAAAGTTGAGGATTGTGTAAAGGACATTAGACATTGGATGTTAACTAACTTCCTTCTACTTAATTCTGATAAAACAGAAATACTTTTATTAGGCCCACGTGTAGCTAGAAGTAATCTTTCTGATCACATGGTTACTCTGGATGGTCTTTCTGTTTCATCATGTGCAGCAGTTAAAGACCTTGGAGTGATTATTGACTCCAGCCTATCATTTGATGCTCATGTAGATAATATTACTAGGATAGCCTTCTTTCATCTCAGAAATATTTCTAAAATAAGAAACATATTGTCACTACATGATGCGGAAATACTAGTTCATGCATTCGTCACCTCTAGATTAGATTACTGTAATGCCTTACTGTCTGGATGTTCCAGTAGGAATATAAATAAGCTCCAGTTAGTCCAGAATGCAGCTGCTAGAGTCCTAACTAGAACTAGAAGGTACGACCATATCACACCAATATTATCAATACTGCATTGGCTCCCAGTAAAATCTCGCATTAACTATAAAATACTTTTATTAACCTATAAAGCACTAAATGGTCTCGCGCCACAATATCTAAGCGACCTTTTGGTTTTATATAATCCGCCACGCCTACTTAGATCAAAAGATGCAGGCTATTTGACGGTACCTCGAATAGTGAAGGCTACAGCAGGGGGAAGAGCTTTCTCTTATAGAGCCCCACAGTTATGGAACAGTCTTCCTATTAGTGTTCGGGACTCAGACACAGTCTCAGTGTTTAAGTCTAGGCTTAAAACGTATTTGTTTACTCAAGCCTACCCTGACTAGATTCTGTTCTACTACTTCGCAGTCATAATTATCTTTTTTCTCCCTCTCTCCTTTCGCCGAGCCCCACACGAATTTATGGAGATACTAGAGATCCAGATCCTTTCTGCCTCTGGATGGAGTTCAAATCTTCTTTAATTCCAGACTGCTGGGACTACGGCTGCTCCTAAGGCCATACAGACTTCATATAAATCCATAATGAACTTTTTCACACTATCTGTTGTTACCCAGATGAGGATGGGTTCCCTTCTGAGTCGGGTTCCTCTCAAGGTTTCTTCCTCTTAAAACATCTTAGGGAGTTTTTCCTTGCCACCGTCGCCACTCAGTGGCTTGCTCAGTTGGGATAAATTCGCACCTTTAATATCTGTATACCATGTTGATATTTCTGTAAAGCTGCTTTGAGACAATGTCTATTGTAAAAAGCGCTATACAAATAAAATTGAATTGAATTGAATTGAAGCAAATGCAGGTTATGTAGTTTAATACCAAAAAACAACAAGTGCAAAACCCACAAACTTATACAGGCAGAGGTCAGGTGATCAGACAAACAGTCAAAACAAAGTTAGACAGAGAGACGAGGTCAAAAATGAGAACAAAGTCAAAACCAGAAAAATAAACACGATATCAAAGCTTGGTTTAGACAAGAGAGCTAATCAACTGAGTGTATACTTCTCAAAGACAGTGTGTGTGAACAGTCTCTATAAAGGAGTGGTGTGGGTGAAGGTGCAATTGGCAGCATATGTCTCTAATTGGAATTCAGGATGGTGAACGTGTTTGTGTGTGAGTTTGGGAGTTGTAGTCTTTGTCGGCCATGTTTGTTGTTCGTGGTGCATTCTGGGAAATAGAGTCGCTGGTTTGCTGTGATATGACAAGAATCTGGTCGTGTGATGATCATGACTCCTTATGAAAAGTAAGATTAAACATAAGAGTATAATTGTTATCAATAGCATAATTTATTAGAGTTTAAAGAGCTAAAAATGTAAATAAATAAATAAATAAATAAATAAAGAGCTTTAAAGTGTGCTGGCACAAATTTAGCCTATTACCCAAAAACACTTAAAATTCAACATAAAATTCAAAAACACGGTTTACTGTACTTCCTATTTCATAATATCATTATATTACCCTTCTACTGTCCCATATATCCTATTATTCTGTTTTTTATAAAGAGTATATATATTATTATTATTATAAGATATTACCCTTATAATATCTTAATATTCCTTTTTATTATTCTTATAAAGTTATTGTAGTATGTGTGTGAGAGAGTGTGTGTGTGTGTGTGTTATGTCTACTTGCCCACCCTTGACTGTACGAGAGTGTGTGTGTGTGTGTGTGGTGTGTTAGCACTCCTCAGCTCGTATACTTCTTTTTGACTTTTTGACTAATAAACCATAGTGTATTACTCTTAAAAATCTAAGATCTTTAAAGTGTGAATCCAATTCAGTATTCAATATCAGTCAATATCCGCCTCACACCGCTTCTGTGTGTCCTGGTGCCCGTCTTTTCTTCATCTCCCCTTTACTGGATACTAGGTCTCCCTCATGTTTATTTTATGACATTTTTTATCCACAACAAGTGTATTTAATTATGTATTTATTCTTCTAGGGCTTTGATTATAGAGCTATAGCTAAGCAACTACGTAGCGACATCTGTGAAAAAAAGCTGCTACTACAGCTGATCTACAGATAATTGCTCATTAGAGATCTAAATCTACATCCAGATTTCATTTATTGTCTCATATACACAATACAATTATTTTCCTTAAAGCTGTCTTGTCTACTGTTAAAAGTCCTCTACAAATAACAGTTATTTGAATTAAATTGGACAATCTACTATGTTTACACTGCATTACTTTCTATTTCTGACAGACTAGATAATAACTACTCATGAAAACAAATGCTAAGAAACTAAAGAGGGAAAACACAGAACTTATAAATGGGAACCAGTCAGGGGAAACACAAGACAGGTGTGTACAGGAAATCAGTGAACAACCAAGGAAGAAATTCATACTATGAGAGAGATGCCCTCTGCTGGTCTGATAGGGAATTGTCTGTGGTGACAAATATAAAGCGAGCTTTATATTCTTTGAGTCACATTATCTATGTAAATTGTGCAAAACATCATACTCTTGTACATTTTGCTTCATTATTATGGTTTCTATTTAACACACTGGGTTCAGATTTTTTTATCTGTTAAGTGCATTGAACTATTGAAGTTTTGTTTAGTTTGATTCACTCCAGAAACATTGTAGGATTTCAGAAGCACTGTGTAGAAAACTGGATCTCTGCACTAGCCTGCTTTACAGATTTAGTTAATTTTTGTCTATAAAACAAGATGAGATGGGCTTTTATAGGAAAATGAACAACAGAGTGGCATGATGCCGTTTTCCAACAGTACACGTCATAGTGTTTTATTTGCTTGGTAAAAAAGACAGTTTTTATTTATTAAAGAATTACATGTCTTATTTTGTCAGTTTAAAGTTATGTATAGTTATATACAGTATAATGTTGTGGAACAGCAACAACAAGTAGTTAATATTGTTGTTGCTGGCTCCTATATATACGTCCACCAAGAAGCAGACCTAGAGTAGATTTACTGAGAATGCCACCTTGTCACTACAACATGAGACTTTATTAAACTTGCCAGTCAGATTCAACCAGATCACTATGTACAGTACCAACTAGTATGGAGGATGTTAGGACTGATAACAGCCATAACAGTAATCCCCCTCCTCCTTGTGCTAGAGTCCTTTAAGGCTCCTCCTTATGAGGAAGAGAACAGACTGAAATGGGTGTCTCTGAAAACTACCTTTTTGATAGTGTTCACTTCTGAGAAAATAGTGGAAGAACTACATACTCTGGTAATAAGCTGTTCTTGTGTGTGCTCCTTGTGCCATAATGGAAAACGTTATCCAGTTGATTCTCACCACTCCTGCAGGTTAGGGAGGTTGAAATAGTAGTTAAGTATGTAACTATAGTTCAGTGAAACCTGGATATCCAGAGTAAATGCAATTAGGTTTCAGGAAAAATGTTCATATGACAGTGATATTTATTGCAAATACTATGTCACACATCACTTGTGACTTTGCTGAATGCTCTCACCATACACACACACAAACACACACACGCACACACACAGGCACGCACACACACGCAAATGCACACACACACAAACATATGCACACATTCATTCACACACACACAGACGCACAGACGCACACACCCAAACGTATGCACATGCACACACACACAGGAAGATATCCGGTGATTCTCACCACCTCTGGCAGTTACCTGGTGTTCATAAAACCACAGCTGCATACATATCTAGTGTTCTCATGTTAGAGCCAGTGTGAGACACTCAGCATGTCAGAGTAACCACATGATTGTGGGCAGGGCAGAATGGGGGCTGATGGGAGGATGGCTACTTCCTCTTTCTTACAGCATCAGTTAACTGACATTGTGCAATGCACAGAGAATACTGAGTAATACTCCACACTCAACACGCACTCTGCCATACATCCCTTACAATCTTTTATTATTCTTTTTATAATTGGTTACATGTATTTGTCAGCACTGAGATCAGTTTTTCAGAACTCTTCTCTACCAACATGCAGCTCAGTACAGCAGTTAGCCTCACATCCAATAATGCAGATTAGATCCATCTTCATTCATTCGTTTGTTCATTCTTTCATTCAGCTTCAGTGAGCACTTTATCCTACTCAGGGCCACGGTGGCTCTGGAGCCTGTCCTGGGAACACTGGGTGCAAGGAGGGAATACACCCTGGAATACATACTTAGCGTAGTCAATACACTGGTAAGTTTTTGGGAGGTGGAAGGAAACCGGAGAACCCAGAGAAAACCCACATGGACATGGGGAGAACATGTGAAACTCCACACAGACAGTAACCTGAGCTCAGGATTGAACTGGGACCCTGGAGCTGTGAGGGAGTAATGCTACCTGCTGTACCACTGTGCTGCCCATAGATCCAAACATGTCCCCTTATGTATAGAAAAAACAAAGTGTGTAGGTCTACAGCTAAATTAGGAAATAAACTGTGATTGACTGATTGATTGTTTATTCATTTATTAAGTTTTTTACTATTCAATTTTGAATACATTTTTTTTAAATACTGTTTTGTTTATTTTATAAACTGTACACAACAGGCTGGCTTTACCAGCATGCAGCTCAGTACAGCAGATAAATTCACATCCATAATGTACTATTGTCAAGAACCTCGAATCGGCACGGAAGCAGGAGCGGGCGGCAGGTGTAGAGCGTGGTATCGGGGAGTACAAGAAATGTAGTCGTAAGACAGGCAAAGGTCAAGCAAAGGGTGAGTGACATCCCTAAGTACTAGCAGTGAGAGTGTGTGTGTGTGTGTGATTGGTGCAAGGTGTGTCTGATCAGAACTCCGGGGATGGTGAGCGCATGCGTGCATGAGAAGTGAGTGTTGCATCTTGGGAATTTGAGTTCTGATCTGACGGAGCTGTGACAGAACCCCCCCCCCAAAGGGCTCACTCCGGGAGCCGAGTTCTTTCTTGGCCTCCCCCGGGGTCATGGACCAGGGAGATCAGGATAAGTTGCGTGAAAGTCTTTGGTAAGCTGTGGATCCAGTATGTCCTGCTTGGGAACCCAGCACTGTTCCTCAGGTCCATAACCCTCCCACTCGACCAAATACTCCAGCTTGCCTCTCCTGTGTCTAGATTTGAGGATGTTCTTGACACGATAAGCCGGTTGTCCATCAATTTCCAGAGGGGTCGGAGGAGTTTCAGCTGGTACTTATGTGGCTAATGGACCGTTGATAACAGGTTTGAGACGTGATACGTGGAATGAGGGGGAGATGCGGCTGTGTCGTGGCAGTTGCAGATGGTAAGTGACTTCATTGATTCACTTGAGGATCTTGAATGGTCCATTGTATCTTGGCGTTAGTTTTTTTTACAGCTATGAGCTTGTCTTAAGTCCTTGGTGGACAACCACACCCTATCGCCTGGTTGGTAATTAGGGTGTTCGTTGCGGTGGCGATCTGCTTTGCGCTTGTAGGTGTCTGTGGTCTCCTTCAGGCGTTGGTGGGTGTCAGCCCAGACACGCTCGCTACATTTAAACCATTGGTCAACAGCAGGAGCTGCGGTGGGAGTCGCGTTCCATGGGAACAGTGGAGGTTGGTAACCTAGTACGCACTGGAAAGGAGCGAGATTGATAGCCGAATGACGTAGTGAGTTTTGGGCTACTCCCCGATGATTCACCGTCATGTCTGGGTACATGGAAAAAAACAGGGAGCACTGGAGTAAAAAACCTCGGCAGCGTGCCGGATCTCCGTCGTACTTCTCCGGCGCTGGAGTGGTCGGTAAGCGTGTGGTCGGTAAGCGTGTGGTCAGTGCCGTAGAAAGCGGCGCAGTTTGGTTTAGCCGAGCTACCTGCTCAGTCAGGCTTGTGAGACGGTGATCATGGTCATTAATCATCCCGCCATGTCCCTCGATGGCTTGTGGCCAACGGGGATCTCCCGCTGCTTCAATTGGAAGGCGAAGTATTCTGTCACGAACCTCGAATCGGCACGGAAGCAGGAGCGGGCGGCAGGTGTAGAGCGTGGTATCGGGAAGTACAAGAAACGTAGTCGTAAGACAGGCAAAGGTCAAGCAATCGGACGAACAACACAAACAGGGTCAGGCAGAGAGCGTAGTCGAAACCGGAAACAAGGGTCAAGGATCACAAGAAGACAAACTAACTAGAACGGCTTGGTAACGCAGAGAAACGAGTTGACTGAGCATATACTTCGCATAGATTCTGGGTGAGTGACATTCCTAAGTACTAGCGGTGAGAGTGTGTGTGTGTGATTGGTGCCAGGTGTGTCTGATCAGAACTCCGGGGATGGTGAGCGCATGCGTGCATGAGAAGTGAATGTTGCATCTTGGGAATTTGAGTTTTGATCTGACGGAGCTGACAACTATAACTATTGCACCACTTCATACACGCCTCAAAACCACAAGAACACAAGCAAAGTCTCTCTGAACAAGAACGCTTTATCACTCACAACACAATGGCTTTTAGCAGGGAGTAAATCCAAAGTACAGAAAAATTTAACCATAGAAATTCCAAGAAAATAACAAAAAATATATAAATTTGCCACACACACACACACACACACACACACACGTCAGATATCACATATCTCCAAGTTCTAAAAATATAATTTTTATATATAAAACAATTTTAAAAATCATGCACTGAGTCGATTCAGACAAGTTCATCATTCAGACATGAACAGGAAATGCACAGTGGTAGTGATAGCTCAGTGGTTAAGGCACATTGGGCTATCGGGAGAATATCCTGGAAACACTGGGTGTGAGGCGGAAATACACCCTGGATTGTATGCTAGTCGATTGCAGGAAACCACACACACACACACACACACACACACACACACACACACAATCATAAGCAGGTTATCTTAGGCACCTACCGGCATGTTTTAGGATTTAGCAATCTAATTCAGTCGTTAATCAAATCTAATTAGTTAAAAAATATATTTTTAAAAGTAACACTTTGTTTCTTTGATGTTTGGTTAAAATGAAATTCCTTAGTTTTGAAAACAGTATGTAAATGTGAAAAATAGATACACAGTTTTATTGGAGTTGGAGTTTGAGTGAGAAAAGAATTCATGAATTTTGAAAGCTGAAGTTATTCAATCCTTTTTGTGTCAAAGTAATGAAAAGTGATACACAGTTAAGTCACATAGACCGTTGATGTGAGTTTCAAAAATGTGAACACAGGATTGATAAATACATATTACTAAATATGGTGTAAAATGTAATGCAGGAAGTGAAGATGGTCACTGACAGAGAGACAGCAGACAAAGGTGTGAAATTCACACGCATCTATTTATAGTTAAGACCTGAATGAAGAAGTGACGTACAAGTTACAGGAAAATAACTTTTCTATTACACTTTATATGAATTATCATAGATACATTCACTAAGACAGAGATTGTGAGAGATGTAATTCAGTAAATGTGTAAAAAAAACATACACTGTAAGTATTATAGGGATGTAAAATAATCTCACTGTAGAGTCCTCCTTATTCATTCGCCCACCTCTCTTCATCAGTACATTTTAGACTGAAGTTAATCAGGAAGAAAAAATCCACATGATCAAAGCTGAACAGGTCTAAATAAGGAGATTATAACACAAGGCATGACGTGTATGTTTACCTTGTGTATAAAGATTACTGCTGTCTTTGGACAATTTAACTAGAAGTACATGCTGCTCTTGAAATTTAGCATTTTAATAACATTACATTTATAAAATATAAAGCCATAATCAAATATTTCCATTGAATGTGTTCATCTCTGTTGGGCCTATTATTATTATAACACTGTAGTAAGTAAAGTTGTTATTAAGTAAAACTCTAAATGATAAACATTTGACAGTGTTTGGTTTGGTTGTTCAGGAACAGGGCTGAACTACGGCCTACTGTAAACCTAGTCTGGACAGAAACCACATGAACTAAACACAAAGCAGCTGAACTAAGAACTGGCTAATATTTTCTCTCCTTTCTGTAATAGAAAATAGAAAATAACTTCACTCACCTGCAGCGACGTGAAACACAACAGACAAAAGATACAAACACTTCATCATTACTGATTCTTCTGCACACACACCAGTCCCTCAAAGTGAAAAACACACACACTCTCTGTCACACTACCTGAGTGTCTCTCTGTTATATAGTGTGATGATCAGGAAACCACAACAACCACTGTCTCATTTATCATTTTTTCAAAATCTCTTTAATCACTCTTTCCATGACTCAATTTACATTTTATACGTAGTATTAATATTTATTTATATTTTATCTCATGTGGTGGTTTTATCTTACCTTACTGTATATCCCCCCCCCCCCCCATCCAAAAAGAAAAAAAAAACAAAACTGTCCATGAACATTAATTTAATAAACATTAACTTCACTTATTTCAACACATGACTTCTAGTGTTTAGGACAAAGCTGTAATGTCCATCAGTATATTCACCAGCAAGTGTGTTTAACTAGACTTACAGGAAGTAATGAAGACACATTTACCATGTGTGAGCTGAGTAGCACTTAGAGGCTGGTCATGAGTGATGATCATGAAAAGTAATAATAATCGTGAGTATAATTGTAATCAATAACATGATTTATTAGAGTTTAAAGAGCTTAAAATGTAAATAAATAAATAAATAAATAAATAAATAAAAATGTTTATTTCATTTTTTTAGTTTAATTATTTATTTATTCGTCCTAGGTCTTTGATTATAGAGCTACGGCTAAGCGACTAAGTAGCGACATCTTGTGCCATAAACCTGCTACTACAGCTGGTCTACAGATAATTGCTCATTAGAGATCTAAATCTACATCCAGATTTCTGCCTAGCGATAAATCTAGCGACTTTTTTTGGACAAACCTTAGCGACTTTCCGAATGTCACCAGTTCTGTCCTGTAGCGCGAGGTGTTACTTTCCCTCTCTCTGCTTCTGCTCTGTTCAGTGAGAGTCTGAGAGCCGGAGATTTAACAATGTCTTGGATAACGAGACGCGCCCTTCATCCCAATTTATAGGCCTATAATTCATATGTGAATGTTTTTAGAATGCAAGATGAAAGTAATGCAACATATTTTACATGTGAAATAGTCCACGTTACTACAGCCTAGTTCTCTTGTTCAAAGTAGTTATAGTGTTCTATAATTGCAATTATAGTGAAGTTTTATAAGGAAATGAGCTGTAAGTATTATTGAGCATCTTGCAGAACCAGACACAGTTCTTCTGGAGACTTTGACTGTCGCACTTGCTTCTTATTTTTGCAGCAAAATCCAGCAGCCATCATTATGGTATTTGGTCTGAAAAGTGTCTCTTACCGCTTAATATACTGTTGTTTTTACTGACATACAAACATTTTTTCTGTAACATTTAATTTTGTGCTGGAAAACTAGTGTTTGGGAATCTGAAATGTTTTTATACTGACTCGATAATGTAGAAGTCTATTAATTAATGTAGAGTTTGTACTTATAGAGATATACATAGAGATATGTAAAGTTTGTACTTAAAAAATAGGGTGCATAAGACTTTTGCACAGTACTGTGTGTGTATATATATATATATACATATATATGTGTGTGTGTGTGTGTGTATTCTGTTTAGTTTTTGCGTAACATCTAGCCTATAGACAATTCTATTCCAGGATGCCCGACTTCTAATCGTCTTCTTAGTTTGTCTGTTAGATATCTGTTTGTGTGCTCAGTGTTTTTTGGTATCTGAGCTGGAGCTTTTTAACCCTGATTTTGTATAAATAATCCTCATGTATATGGAGCCCTATAACCTTCCTGAGAGCCCATTGTTACATATTGAACCAATATTCAGCAGTTTTGTAAATATTAAGTAAACATGAAGAAAAAGTGCTGTAGATGTACTGAGTTCTGCTGGAGGTCGAGTTTGAGAGAAAACAGAATTCATGAAGTTTGAATAAAGCTATTTATATTATATACTGTATATTCATATCATTATATTCAGTGCCACAAGTTTGTGTAAGTGTAATGAAAACTGATCCACTCAGACTGCTAACTGTGTGAGTCCTGAAAAAGTGAATTCAGTAATGATAAATGCATGTAACTAATTGTAAGGAAAAAAACGGTAACAAATTGTAAGGAGTGTTAGGAAACATTCAGAAAAGCTAGGTTAGAAATACCCATTCATTCCAGTCAGATTCAACGATCCTCATTCTTTTATTTTTACCTGAATTCAGCAGAATTTAAAAGTCACAAACAAGAACAGATATAGGAGTCTTCTTACATGAAACAGGATGATGATAAAAGCCTTCTACATTTATTTCTTATTCTGATATAAGAATGATACACATAAGATATAAAATTATGCGTACGCTCTGAATACTTCTGCAAGATTATCCATCAGCAATTTTTAATGATTAACACACAAAGTAAATGAGGAACAATACCCTTAGCTAACATAAATAAATGTAATGCAATACTCTGGAAACCCCGCCCCCTTTCCCCCTTACATTCATATATCTGAATCTGCTATTTACTTACAAACCAAAATATGAAAAGAACAATTTGGGGGAAAACGTGCTTACCATGGTGTGTATTTAATATATGTTTTCATCATTATTATATAATATCTGAGAGTGTACTGTAGGTATATTTACTATGGATTAGATAAATTTTACACTTTATCAAAACTCTTCACACAGTTGGCTTTACCAGCGTGCAGCTCAGTACAGCAGATAACCTCACATCCATAATGTACTATAACTATCGAAACACTTCATGCATGCCTCAAAATCATCTCGTTCTACCAGAACACAAGCAAAGTCTCTCTCAACAAGAACGCTTTATCACTCACAACACAATGACTTTTTGCAGGGACTAAATCCAAAGTACAGAAAAACTGAACCATAGAAATTCCAATAAAATAACAAAAATATGTACATTTTCCACACACACACACACACACAAACACACACACACGTCAGATATCACATATCACCAGGTTCTAAAAATATAATTTTTATATATAAAACAATTTTAAAAATCATGCACTGAGTCGATTCAGACGAGTTCATCATTCAGACATGAACAGGAAATGCACAGTGGTAGTGGTAGCTCAGTGGTTAAGGCACATTGGGCTATCGGGAGAATATCCTCACTGGGTGTGAGGCGGAAATACACCCTGGATTGTATGCTAGTCAATTGCAGGAAACCACACACACACACACACACACACACACACACACACACACACACACACACACACACACACACACAAACACAATCAGCAGGTTATCTTAGGCAGTCCACCTACCGTCATGTTTTTAGGATTTAGCAATCTAATTCATTCATTAACTAATTAGATTAGATTAAAATATATATATTTTTTTAAAGTAACACTTTGTTTCTTTAATGTTTGGTTAAAATGAAATTCCTTAGTTTTGAAAACTATGTAAATGTGAAAAATAGATACACAGTTTTATTGGAGTTGGAGTTTGAGTTGGAAAAGAATTCATGAATTTTGGAAGCTGAAGTTATTTAATCCTTTTTGTGTCAAAGTAATGAAAAGTGATGCACAGTTCAGTTCACGTAGACCGCTGATGTGAGTTTAAAAAATGTGAACACAGGATTGAGAAATACATGTTACTAAATATCGTGTAATGCAGGAAGTGAAGATGGTCACTGCCAGAGAGACAGCAGAAAAAGGTGTGAAATTCACACGCATCTATTTATAGCTAAGACCAGAATGAAGAAGTGACCGTTACAAGTTACAGGAAAATAACTTTTCTATTACACTTTATATGAGTTATTATAGATACATTCACTAAGACAGAGGTTGTGAGAGATGTAGTTCAGTAAATGTGTAAAAACATACACTGTAAGCATTATAGGGATGTAAAATAATCTCACTGTAGAGTCCTCCTTATTCATTCGCCCACCTCTCTTCATCAGTACATTTTAGACTGAAGTTAATCAGGAAGAAAAAATCCACATGATCAAAGCTGAACAGGTCTAAATAAGGAGATTATAACACAAGGCATGACGTGTATGTTTGCCTTGTGTATAAAGATTACTGCTGTCTTTTGGACAATTTGGTTGTTCAGGAACAGGGCTGAACTACGGCCTACTGTAAACCCAGTCTGGACAGAAACCACATGAACTAAACACAAAGCAGCTGAACTAAGAACTGGCTAACATTCTCTCTCCTTTCTGTAATAGAAAATAGAAAATAACTTCACTCACCTGCAGCAACGTGAAACACAACAGACAAAAGAAACAAGTACTTCATTATTGATTCTTCTGCACACACACACACACACCAATTTCTCAAAATGAATCACACACACACACACACACACACACACACACACACACACACACACACACCCCAATTTCTCAAAATGAATCACACACGCACACACACACACACACACACACACACACACACACACACACACTGTCACACAGCCTGAGTGTCTCTCTTTTATATACTCTGGTTTTCAGGAAACCACAATAACCACTGTGTCATTTCTCATTTCTGAAAATCTCTTTCATAACTCTTTCCATGACTCAATTTACATTTAATTGCAGTATTAATATTTATTCATATATTTTTTCATTTTTTCATCGTATTCATAGTATCATCATCATTATCTGTCTTAGGCGCCACTTTCTCAGTTGCTCAAGTGAAGTTTGTTAGATGACTTAGAGAGACCGAACTAGCTACATTAATCTCTTCAGCCAATTCATCAACTTGCATACTAGATCCCGTACCTACATGTTTGTTTAAACAGATTTGTCCAGGAGTAATTGAACCACTTCTAAATATAATCAATTCTTCCCTAAGCACTGGCTATGTACCTAAATCACTTAAATTAGCAGTTATTAAACCCTTGATTAAAAAACCTGATCTTGACCCGTCTCAATTGTCCAGCTATAGACCAATATCAAATCTCCCCTTCATCTCTAAGATTTTAGAAAAGGTTGTAGCAAAGCAGTTATGCTCGTACTTAGATAGGAATAACATTCATGAAATGTATCAGTCAGGGTTTAGACCTCATCATAGCACAGAGACAGCATTAGTTAAAGTAGTAAATGACCTTCTACTGACCTACGATCAGGGTTGTGTCTCTCTGCTTGTGTTACTCGACCTTAGTGCAGCTTTTGATACTATAGATCACACTATTCTCCTTGATAGATTAGAAAATGTTGTTGGTATTAAGGGAACAGTCCTCTCCTGGCTCAGGTCTTATCTGACCGATCGTTATCAGTTCGTAGATGTAAATGGTGAATTCTCCATGCGTACTGAGGTTACTTTTGGAGTTCCACAGGGTTCTGTTTTAGGCCCACTGCTCTTTACCTTATATATGCTACCCCTAGGTCAAATTATTCGTAAACATGGAATTAGCTTCCACTGTTATGCTGATGATACACAGTTGTATGTTTCAGCGAAGCCAGAGGACAGACAGAAGCTTAGTAAAGCTGAGGATTGTGTAAAGGACATTAGACATTGGATGTTAACTAACTTCCTTCTACTTAATTCTGATAAAACAGAAATACTTTTATTAGGCCCACGTGTAGCTAGAAGTAATCTTTCTGATCACATGGTTACTCTGGATGGTCTTTCTGTTTCATCATGTGCAGCAGTTAAAGACCTTGGAGTGATTATTGACTCCAGCCTATCATTTGATGCTCATGTAGATAATATTACTAGGATAGCCTTCTTTCATCTCAGAAATATTTCTAAAATAAGAAACATATTGTCACTACATGATGCGGAAATACTAGTTCATGCATTCGTCACCTCTAGATTAGATTACTGTAATGCCTTACTGTCTGGATGTTCCAGTAGGAATATAAATAAGCTCCAGTTAGTCCAGAATGCAGCTGCTAGAGTCCTAACTAGAACTAGAAGGTACGACCATATCACACCGATATTATCAATACTGCATTGGCTCCCAGTAAAATCTCGCATTAACTATAAAATACTTTTATTAACCTATAAAGCACTAAATGGTCTCGCGCCACAATATCTAAGCGACCTTTTGGTTTTATATAATCCGCCACGCCTACTTAGATCAAAAGATGCAGGCTATTTGACGGTACCTCGAATAGTGAAGGCTACAGCAGGGGGAAGAGCTTTCTCTTATAGAGCCCCACAGTTATGGAACAGTCTTCCTATTAGTGTTCGGGACTCAGACACAGTCTCAGTGTTTAAGTCTAGGCTTAAAACGTATTTGTTTACTCAAGCCTACCCTGACTAGATTCTGTTCTACTACTTCGCAGTCATAATAATCTTTTTTCTCCCTCTCTCCTTTCGCCGAGCCCCAC
The DNA here is from genome assembly GCF_023375685.1 of Ictalurus furcatus. NCBI lineage: Eukaryota > Metazoa > Chordata > Actinopteri > Siluriformes > Ictaluridae > Ictalurus > Ictalurus furcatus. The sequence goes on from NC_071256.1 coordinate 5,768,289, forward strand.
ATGAATTTATGGAGATACTAGAGATCCAGATCCTTTCTGCCTCTGGATGGAGCTCAAATCTTCTCTAATTCCAGACTGCTGGACTACGGCTGCTCCTAAGGCCATACAGACTTCATATAAATCCATAATGAACTTTTTCACACTATCTGTTGTTACCCAGATGAGGATGGGTTCCCTTCTGAGTCGGGTTCCTCTCAAGGTTTCTTCCTCTTAAAACATCTTAGGGAGTTTTTCCTTGCCACCGTCGCCACTCAGTGGCTTGCTCAGTTGGGATAAATTCGCACCTTTAATATCTGTATACCATGTTGATATTTCTGTAAAGCTGCTTTGAGACAATGTCTATTGTAAAAAGCGCTATACAAATAAAATTGAAATAAATTGAATGACCTCTATGAAGCCCAATTTAAAAAATTTAAAAAATTAAAGTCAGTTCAATTTAAAGTATGAGAGATGACACTTTTATGAATCTACTACTACTACTACTATTACTACTACTATTATTATCACACCTCTGCAAAACAGATACTTTTATCTTGTTAGAAGTCTTTTGCTTGTAAGTTATACACATAAATAGAGTGTTTTATTCCTCTTATGTCACAGCAATTTGTAGTACTGTTTTTTTTTTTTTTTTGTCTCTTGAAATTAAGATGTAAACAATCCAGCTTGTCATGTTACAGAGAAACCACAAAGTCATCCAATCTTAAGACTTCCTGTGTCAGAAATTTCAGTTTCAAATAAAGTTTCTATTTGACCTCTGATTGTTATAAAGCCCTGACACTGGAGACTCCATTAAAAAATACTAAATAAATGTTTATTCACGGTAAACTATACCATAACAACAATTCTACAACTCCATGGATGTAGAATATCTGCAATATAAGTCTAGGTGTAAATTTGTTACTACAGAAACAATAACTTGTTAAAAAATGAGCATGTTGATAAAAAAAAAAAAACCACCTTGCAACCAAATTTACTGTTAGAGATGCTGTTACAGAAAATGAGTCAATATTTTCAGAACAATCGGATTTGAGAATTCAACAGAGCTGTGGTTTATATCTGGCACAGTATATTTAAGATTGTGACCCTGAATCAGCTGAAGGTGGGTTTGGGTAAGAGAGACATGAAACCGGTTTTGAAATTCACATGAAATTACACCCAGACCAGGAAAGAAAGCACAAGTAGGCCAGAAATAATCAGATTCAGAAATGGTGTAAATTCTGCAAAGAGTTAGAGAAGCATCTGACCCTCTAGTGGTCCAGATCCACACTGCAACATAGATCATGTGACTTTAGTGAGTATGTTAAGTGCAAAACTGCACATAAGATGCAACATTAAATTCACTTCTTTCAACACACATGAATTCTAGTGTTTCAAACTGTAATGTCCATCAGTATATTCAACAGCAAGTGTGTTTCCCTAAACTCACAGGAAGTAATAAACACAAATTTACCATGTGTGAGCTGAGGAGCACTAGTTGGTATTTAAAAACATAAATAATAACAAATACATTAATTATTATTACAATCGTTATTGTAAATATAAAATTTTTTGTTTATTTAAGTATTTATTTATCCTTCCTAGGCCTTTGATTATAGAGCCATAGCAAAGCGGCTAAATGGCGACATCAACTGCCATAAAGCTGCTACTACAGCTGGAGTCAAAGTATTTTATTCCTCTTGTACCTCAGCAATTTGGCAACAACTAGAATTTCTATTTGTGATGGAAGGACACATTGTACTTCTATCAGTTTATAGTTGCATTTAATGTTGTGGAATGTCTGGGAAACAAGTTAATTCCTCTATCTCTTGAGATTAAAACAGTTTGTCAAGGTAATCATGACAAAGGAGGCTCCATCTGCAACTGCAAGTGTGTGTTCTGCTCCAAGAGACTGTGAAAGCCTCATGGCATCCAGGATGTGTTTAAAAAAAAATTGGGTTGATTTGTGCTTAGATCCACCCTCGTGTATACACTGCTGATCCTCGCTCGTTCTGTCAGTCATTGCCAGGAGCTTTCCAGGCAACTGCAGCTGCTAATCTCATCATAGCCTGGCGTAATTTTGCTTGAGAGAAAACATGTGTTCGAGTCAGATGCTGTCGTCGAAGCTGCCAGGAAAGAGGCCCGTTCGGCCGTTCCTCTGGAGCGTGCCTTTGAACCAGCCATCCTCGCGCTTCTTGTGCATAAACACAATGTCGCCTTCCTTCAGCTCCAGCTCAGCCTCGCTCTGTGGAGGGTAAGACACCACCTGCACAGGAACAGTATGCAGGTTAATCACCGTGTGGAACAGGGTTAAGGCATTTGGGTGACCGTAAGCAGTTTACACTCAGAGACTCGTGAATGGAGGAACAGGAGTGTGGTGCCTAATAAACTGACTTTCAGTGTAAGTGACTGCATAAGTCATATGTTTTCCTTAAAAAAACATCCACTTAGAATAAAAAGACACCTAGCTCTTTGCTGCAGGACTTGACTCTGCATGTCGCACGAATAAGACACAACTATAGGAAGCGGAACAACCCAAAAGCATGTTGAAACTGTGCTTTAGACTGGACCAGCTTTGACCTGGGTTTGATTCATAATCGAGATCATACAATATAAAGTGTTTTGAGTTTTATTATTCATTATGTTTATCATCATAAGTGATATTACTGTACTTAAAGGCGCTATCTACAGGTATGAGAATGTAACTACTGGAGCTACAGTGCATCCGGAAAGTATTCACAGCGCTTCACTTTTTCCACATTTTGTTATGTTACAGCCTTATTCCAAAGTGGATTAAATTCATAATTTTCCTCAAAATTCTACAAACAATACCCCATAATGACAACATGAAAGAAGTTTGTTTGAAATCTTTGCAAATTTATTAAAAATAAAAAATGTACATAAGTATTCACAGCCTTTGTCATGACACTCAAAATTGAGCTCAGGTACATCCTGTTTCCTCTGATCATCCTTGAGATGTTTCTACAACTTGATTGGAGTCCACCTGTGAAATATTCAGTTGATTGGACATGATTTGGAAAAGCACACACCTCTATATAAGATCCCACAGTTAACAATGCATGTCAGAGCACAAACCAAGCCATGAGGTCCAAGGAATTGTACCGAGGCACAGATCTGGGGAAGGGTACAGAAACATTTCTAATGGACAGATTATAGAATTTCGTTTATCACATTTATTTCAGTTGTGTGGTATCAATAGCATCACAACCTCAAGAAACAAAAGTCTTTTGTTTGATGGATCCTATATACACCATGGAGGAGGCCATTTGGGACATACTCCACACACATGTTGCATGAGAGTAGCATTTATTTCAAATAATGACATGCAGTTCATCACTTTGTGACTTTGTTAAATTGTCTCAGCATACACACACACACACACATACAGGAAGGTATCTGGGTGATTCTTACCACCTCTGGACTTTATCTGGTGGTCACAGAACCACAGTTGTGCACATAACTAGCGTTCTCATGGTACTTCAGAGCCAGCATGAGACATGTCAGAGTGACCACATGATTGTGGCCAGGGCAGCATGGGGACTGATGGGAGAATGGCTATTTCCTCTTTCTCACAGCATCAGTTATCCGACATTGTGCCATGCACTGACTAATACTCCATACTCAACAACCACACGGTCATACATCTCTTACAATTTTTTTTTATAGTTGGTTGCATATATTTCTCAATACTGAGTTCACTCTCCTCTTTATCAACATGCAGCTCAGTACAGCAATTACCCTCACATCCAACATGCACTAAAACTAACAACACACTTAATACACACCTCAAAATCAACTCATTCTACCAGAACACAAGCAAAGGCTCTCCGTCTCTCTACAGGAACCCCTTATCATACATAACACAATGACCTGAAAAACACTAATATCAGGAAACATTACAAGATGCATGACTGACTTTATTTTTACATGAACCAACATTACATTACAAAACAAGAATGCTGGATCTTTATAGTATAGGTACTACAGTATATGTAACAGGAATGAATCAGAAACACTGGAATATACTCCAGTAAAAAATAAAATATACAAATTTTTTAGGATTATTCAGAATCATACTGAACATAGACACACATATGCATGTACAGTGAGGGAAAAAAGTATTTGATCCCCTGCTGATTTTGTACGTTTGCCCACTGACAAAGAAATGATCAGTCTATAATTTTAATGGTAGATTTATTTGAACAGTGAGAGACGGAATAACAACAAAAAAATCCAGAAAAACGCATGTCAAAAATGTTATAAATTGATTTGCATTTTAATGAGGGAAATAAGTATTTGACCCCTCTGCAAAACATGACTTAGTACTTGGTGGCAAAACCCTTGTTGGCAATCACAGAGGTCAGACGTTTCTTGTATTTGGCCACCAGGTTTGCACACATCTCAGGAGGGATTTTGTCCCACTCCTCTTTGCAGATCTTCTCCAAGTCATTAAGGTTTCGAGGCTGACGTTTGGCAACTCGAACCTTCAGCTCCCTCCACAGTTGTCCCTACACAAGTGTGTATTTAATATATGTTTTCAGCATTATTCTATAATATCTGAGCATGTGTCTATATTTACTCTGGATTAGTTTGTTATAATGCTGCTATATTCAGTTTTCTGTCCAGTGATGATCTGCTGCTCCGGCTGTGTTAATGTGGGTCAGTAGAGTAGTAAGTGTAAATAACAGTAGTAAATACAGTGACATCAGACCCAATCTGAGAAAAGTCAGAACATGAAAATTATACATATATCACACATATAAATTCTATGGCTTTTACTGCTTTTAATTCGTAGTGTAAAACCCTCAGTTATGGTACATGGAGAAGACATTTTGTTACATATGTAACTATAATTCATTTGAAGACTGATCAAGTCTGTTTTCACTGAATATCAACTTTTATTGTGTATTTAAATATTTTACCTTTAACATAAAGCTTGATGTCTGTGTGGTCCTTCTCAGTGCTGCACCAGTAGTCTACTGCATCCTCTTCTCTCAGGTCAGATATGAACAGAGACAGATTAGCAGGAGAAATGTGATTAAACAGCTGAAGTCTGCCACGGTAGTGTTCATCATTTAACACTTCTGTCGGATTTCCTGTTCTGTAGGACCCCCAGGTGAATTTCTGAGGTTTGGTGTGCAGGTTAGAGCAGGAGCAGGGTAACAGCACTGAACCACCTTTGTATCCTGTGATATCTACATGTTTATCACCTGAGAGAGCACAGCCTACAGAAACAAACATACAAAAACTCACTTTCTACTGAATGCAATATGAAGTACAACATTTCAAAATTATTATAGGGATGTAAAATAATCTCACTGTAGATTCCTCCTTATTCATTCACCCACCTCTCTTCATCAGTACATTTTAGACTGAAGTTAATCAGGAAGAAAAAATCCACATGATCAAAGCTGAACAGGTCTAAATTAGGAGATTATAACACAAGGCATGACTGTAAACCCAGTCTGGACAGAAACCACATGAACTAAACACAAAGCAGCTGAACTAAGAACTGGATAATATTGTCTCTCCTTTCTGTAATAGAAAATAGAAAATAACTTCACTCACCTGCAGCGACGTGAAACACAGCAGACAAAAGATACAAGCACTTCATCAATACTGATTCTTCTGCACACACACACACACACACACACCAGTCTCTCAAAGTGAAAAACACACACACACTGTCACACTGCCTGAGTGTCTCTCTGTTATATAGTGTGATTATCAGGAAACCACAACAACCGCTGTCTCATTTCTGAAAATCTTTTAATCACTCTTTCCATGACCTAACATATATATATATATATATATACTATACTATTATAGTATATATAGTACTATTAATACTATATATATATAGTATTAATATTTATTCATATATTTTCTCATGTGGTCATTTTATCTTTTATTTATAGGGTGATCATTGCAAAAAAAAAAAAAAAAAAGTGCATGATCTGCAGCATTAACTTCACTCATTTCTACACACATCAATTCTACTGTTTACCAGCAAGTGTGTTTCCCTAGACTTACAGCAAATAATAAAGATAAATTTACCATGTGTGAGCTGAGGAGCACTTACAATAATCATGAAATGGAGTCGAAGACAGAAGCAAATGCAGGTTATGTAGTTTAATACCAAAAAACAACAAGTGCAAAACCCATAAACTTATACAGGCAGAGGTCAGGTGATCAGACAAACAGTCAAAACAAAGTTAGACAGAGAGACGAGGTCAAAAATGAGAAAAAGTCAAAACCAGAAATATAAACACGATATCAAAGCTTGGTTTAGACAAGAGAGCTAATCAACTGAGTGTATACTTCTCAAAGACAGTGTGTGAACAGTCTCTATAAAAGAGTGGTGTGGGTGAAGGTGCTATTGGCAGAATATGTCACTAATTGGAATTCAGGATGGTGAACGTGTTGTGTGTGAGTTTGGGAGTTGCAGTCTTTGTTGGCTGTGTTTGTAGTTCGTGGTGCATTCTGGGAAATGGAGTCACTGGTTTGCTGTGATATGAATAGAATCTGGTCGTGTGATGATCATGGCTCCTTATGAAAAGTAAGTTTAATCATGAGAGTATAATTGTTATCAATAGCATAATCTATTAGAGTTTAACCCACTAACCCCGTAAGGCCGAAAATCTGGCTTGCCCAGCTTTGACCTATTCCCGTAAGGACGATATACCGGCTTGGTCGTCTATGCCAAATACCCATAAGGCCGATATAGCGGCTTTACAGTGTAAACGTTATCCCCGTAAGACTGGCATACCGGCATTACTCTGCTATGATTCCTTGCTAATTAAATTTTTTTTTTTTTTGACCCGGAAGATTGATGACGTCATGACGTCACGACGTGATTACGTCATTACGATGAAGATAATCCAAGAGTGAATGTTGTTGATAAACTGATGGTGTAATAGTAGAAGTTAACTAAAAATGCCAAAGCGAAAAGCTAATTGTGTTCCAGCTAAAGTTACACCTACAGTGAACACAGGTACATCTAAATCAGTGAAAAAAAAGAAAACATACACAGTTACACAAAGGCAAAAGCAAGGATTCTAGATAGTGACAGCAGTCAAAGTTCAGGCGATGTTGAAACTGAAACTGATAGTGACGCAAACTCTCATGATTCATTTGATTTGGCACTAAAATGCATTTATTCAAAGGCATTGACCAAGCTGATGCTCGTATGGTACTTCAAAAAGAGTATAAGGATTTTAGGGAGCATTTTTCATAATTTCTCTAGTTAAGAATTGTGCTCTAAGTGGAGTAAAAACACTGAACTGCTTCAATTTTCAAAGTAATATTACACAAATACATTATCATAAGTTGTTTCAAGGCCTAAAAATGTTACAATTAAAATGTTGATTTGGGGTCAATTTTGGCCCGGGAACTCAAGGTTGGCATGCTGTTTCTATGGGGAATATAGGGTTGTGGGACATAATACTCTGGGAACTAATGGGTAAGAGGGTTAAAGGGCTTAAAATGTAAAAAAAAAAAAAAAAAAAAGAAAAGAAAAAGAAAAAAAGGGGGGGGGGGGGGTTAAAAATGCATAATTAAAATTTAATTGTGTATTTATTCTACTAGGACTTTGATTATAGAGCTATAGCTAAGCGACTACGTAGCGACATCTTGTGCCAAAAAGCTGCTTCTCCAGCTGATCTACAGATAATTGCTCATTAGAGATCTAAATCTACATCCAGATTTCATTTATTGTCTCATACACAATACAATTATTTTCCTTAAAGCTGCTTTGTCTACTGTTAAAAGTCCTCTACAAATAACATTCAGTTGAAATAAATAGGACAATCTACTAGACAATGTTTACACTGCATTACTTTCTAATTCTGACAGACTAGATAATAACTACTCATGAAAACAAATGCTAAGCAACAACGAGTGAAAACATAGAACTTATAAATGGGAACCAGTCAGGGGAAACACATGACAGGTCTGTATAGGAAATCAGTGGATCAACCAAGGAAGAAATTCATACTATGAGAGAGATGCCCTCTGCTGGTCTGGTAGGAAATTGTCTGTGGTGACAAATATAAAGTGATCTTTTCTATTTTTAATGACTCTTCTTTGTGTCACATTATCTATGTAAATTGTGCAAAACATCAAACTCTTATATATTGTGCTTCATTATTATGGTTTCTATTTAACACACTGGGTTCAGATTTTTTATCTGTTAAGTGCATTATGAACTATTTAAGTATTGATTGGTTTGATTCACTCCAGAAACACTGCAGGATTTCCAAAAGACTGTGTAGAAAACCGGATCTCCACACTAGCCTGCTTTACAGATTTATTTCATTTTTGTCTATAAAACAAGATGAGATGGGCTTTTATAGGAAAATGATGAACAACAGATTAGCATGATGCCGTTCCCTCTCAAAGGGAACTTCGACGTTGCATTTAGCAGAACAGTATGGGGACCGCCCTTGCACACGTGACCGGTATCTGAAGCTTGTGTAAAATCATGCCTCTACTTATAGGCCTGCCATGATCAGATGACGTGGCAATTAAGCGGGTCGCATGGTATATATATATGGCACCTGTGAACCACGCCGGCAGCCTTATTATCTTCAGCGAGACTGCATGTCTGTGGTTTATGTATTAAAAAAAAAAAAAAAGAAAAACAACATTCATTTCTACTCTGTATTTCTCAATATCTCTAAATTTTCTACCCCTTTTTTAAACAGCAGCCCTCGAGGGCTCTGACTGTCAGCATTGTGAACATTTCACGATTAGGCAGCTCCGCTCTCAGCTCGCTCTCTTCTCGTCCGAAGGGAGTTGGATTTCAGAGCCTCGCGGTCTTAGGGTTCTTGTATGGATTTGGAAGAGCAGCCGGAGACGAGCGCTTCTCTATCTCTTGCTCTGTCTTCCGGGTCCGGCTCTCTGCCTGACTTTAGAGCTTGCGTCACTCCTCCTTCCACTATGGAAAGCTAAAACACCCTCGCTGACTCCGAGGAGTCGGTAGAGGGTGCCATTGCACCAAAATCCGACAGCAGCTCTCAAGTATATAAAGAGCTGCTTGAGGTGATCACTAGGGCGGTTCAAAAGTTGAATATAGACTGGCCGGGGAAGAGGAAGTGGCTCGTAGCAGACTGGATGAGCACTTCGTCTCCAGTGAAAATAAAAATAAAGCTCCCTCACACCTCAGAAAACTCCCTTTTTTTCCGGAAGTGCATGATGAGATATCACACTTCTGGAGAACACCATACACTAGCCGTGATTATAACCCCGCAACGTCTGATTACTCAGCCATCGTGGGGAGTGAGCAGCACGGCTATTTAGCTATGCCAAAGGTGGAGGAGGCGCTTGCGAGCCACCTCTCTCCATTAACGGCAGGTAATTTAGGGAGGCCAACTTTACCTTCTAAGCCACGTAAGGCCACTGCGGCGTTGGTGGGCAAAGCCTATGCGGCAGCGGGTCTTGCTTGTGGGTCCCTGCATACAATGGCAGTGTTGCAGGCCTACCAAGCAGACATGCAGAGTGAGCTTGATACTGGTGAGGGAATTGGGCCCGAGGCAGTGGCAGAGCAGAGCCGCGCCACAGATTTATCTCTCCGGGCGACCAAACAAACGGCCCGTCATATCGGCCGTTCAATGGGTAGCCTGGTTGTGGCGGAAAGGCACCTATGGTTCAACCTCTCAGGTATGGGGGACAAAGATAAGGTCTCCTTGCTGAACGCCACTGTTAAACCTTCCGGCCTGTTTGGCGGCGCGGTCAATGGCATCACCGACAGATTTTGCGAGGCAAAACAGCAAACGGCGGCGTTCAGCCAGTTCCTTCCCCATCGTGTCGAGTTCGCACGGGCCTCCATGAGTGGAGCCCGGGCCAGCGCTGGTGCGAGGGAGACACAGAAGACGAGTGTGGCGGCCTGCTTCCCCCGCAGAAAGCCAGGGGGACCGGGCGGCCACAGCCACAGCCTGCTAAGAGGCCTGATCTAAGAATGATCATAAAAGCAAAGCAGGCAATGAAGGAACGGTCCTGATGGGCCACGGAGGGACGTATCAGGGCACATGAGGTTGCTAGCATAGTTAGCCCCCAGTGCGTTTTCAGTCTCCTCTGGTCAGCGACTATCACAGGGCAACGGAAATTTGATGCTTTCCCTCCAATGAAATGTGGAAAAGCTAACATTGGTGAAAGACCATTTGGCAGCGTGGAAACTACTGCCAAATGTGTCCCCATGGGTTCTTTCTACCATAGAAAAGGGTTACCGGGTCCAGTTCAGAGCTCAACCCCCCCGGTTCAGAGGTGTGCTCACCACAGATGTCAGCACAGAGCAGAGCCCAATGTTAGCGCAGGAAGTAAGTTCCCTTTTGGACAAAGGGGCCATAGAGCATGTACCCCGTTCCCTAAGGGAGGGAGGTTTTTACAGCCATTATTTCCTGGTCCGCAAAAAAGATGGGAGTATGCGGCCAATTTTAGATCTGCGTCATCTGAACCGTATTCTTCGGACATACAGGTTCAAGATGCTGACGCTCAAACTTATCGTGCCACAGATTCAGTCCGAGGACTGATTTGTGACGATAGGTCTGAAAGATGCATATTTCCACATAGGAATATCACCCAGTCACAGGAAGTTCCTGAGGTTTGCGTTTGGAGAAAACACATACCAATTTCAGGTTCTTCCCTTCGGGCTAGCTTTATCCCCTCGCTCCTTCACAAAGTGCATGGATGCTGCTCTGGCTCCCTTGCAACTCCAGGGCATCCGTGTACTAAACTACCTGGACGACTGGTTCATTTTAGCACGATCCAGGTAACAGGTGGTTCAACATCGAGATGTTGTTCTCACCCATATGAGGAGCTTGGGGCTCAGGTTGAACCTCAAGAAAAGTATGCTTTCTCCAGTGCAGAGGACAACTGTTCTAGGGGTTATATGGGATTCCACTACTACATTTCTATCCCCAACACGCGTACAATCAATCCTATCAACTTTGAGCAAGATAAAGCTAGGTCTGGGCATCCCCTCCAGGCTTTACGAGAGGCTGTTGGGCCTTATGGCAGCTGCAGCCAACGTCATACCGTTGGGCCTATTGCACATAAGACCATTTCAGTGGTGGCTGAAAAGTCGGGGGTTTCATCCAAGGATGAAACCTCTGAGAGTAATCAGTGTCACGCGGAGATGCCTACGTGCTCTGAGTATTTGGAGGTGCCCGCAGTTCCTAGCCTTGGTTCACACTCTAGTGGCATCTCGCAAGACGGTAATGACAGACGTGTCCCTCATGGGCTGGGGTGCAGTCTTAAATGGCTGTCCAGTTCATGGTCTTTACAGAATCATCTGGATTGGCATATAAATCGCCTAGAGATGCGGGCCGTATTCCTAGCACTGAAGTTCTTTCTTCCTCAGTTGAGAGGTCACAATGTGCTAGTTGTGTCAGACAACATAGCGGTGATCTCATATATCAACCACAAAGGAGGGTTACGTTCACGCCCCCTGTTCAGGCAGGCACAACTAATCCTTCTCTGGGCAGAGGGAAAGTTCTTGTCAGTGAGTGCAATGTACATTCCAGGCAGCCGGAATGTAGGGGCAGACATTCTGTCGAGGCAGGGGCTGAGGCCTGGGGGTTGGAGGCTCCATCCACAAGTGGTGAAGTCCATATGGCGGAGGTTCGGACAAGCGGAAGTGGATGTGTTCGCCTCCGAGGAGACAACACACTGCCCACTGTGGTTCGCCCTCACTCCTCCTGCACCATTGGAGCTGGACACCATGGTGCACACGTGGCCGAGGTCACATCTATATGCTTTCCTCCCGATCACCCTGCTCCCACAAGTTCTAGTGAGAGTTTGCCAAGACCGTCTACGTCTGCTGCTAGTAGCACCTTATTGGCCAGCTCGAATATGGTTCTCGGAGATAATTTCCCTGCTCAATGGTACTCCTTGGGAGATTCCCATCCGCAGGGATCTACTGTCTCTACTGTCTCAAGCCGGAGGGCTGATTTACCACGGCCAGAACTATAGAAACTGTGGGCCTGGCCCCTGAGGGGCACCAGCTCATAGATTCTGGTCTCTACAACCTCGGTTTCTCGAGTGTCTTCGGGCTTGGGTCCTTTTGAACAGGCAGTACCCTCGGTATGACGGAGTGGGTATTCCCATTCCCACACTGTTATGCTAAATGCAACGTCGAAGTACCCTTTGAAAGGGAACGTCGGGGTTAACCCTGTTCCCTGAGAAGGGAACGAGACATTGCATAGCTTTGTCATACCGGGGCAGGCCTGTGAATTGCGTCTTCGCTTTAGATAATAGAGGCTGGCGGCATGGTTCACAGGTGCCATATATATACCATGCGACATGCTTAATTGCCATGTCACCTGATCATGGCAGACCTATAAGTAGAGGCATTTTACACAAGCTTCAGATACCGGTCACGCGTGCAAGGGCGCTCCCATACTGTTATGCTAAATGCAACATCTCGTTCCCTTCTCAGGGAACAGGGTTATATGCGTAACCCTGACATTTTCCTATAGTACATGTCGTAATGTTTTATTTTCTTTGCAAAAATTACCGTTTTTATTTATTAAAGAATTACATGTCTTACTTTGTCAGTTTATAGTTATATACAGTATAATGTTGTGAAACAGAAACAACACGTTAGTTAAATGTTGTTGCTGCCTCCTATATACGTCCACCAAGAAGCAGGCCTAGACTAGATTTACTGAGAATACCACCTTGTCACTACAACATGAGACATTATTAAACTTGCCAGTCAGATTCAGCCAGATCACTATGTACAGTACCAACTAGTATGGAGGATGGTAGGACTGATAACAGCCATAAGAGTAATCCCCCTCCTCCTTGTGCTAGAGTTCTTTAAGGCTCCACCTTATGAGGAAGATAACAGACTGAAATGGGTGTCTCTGAAAACTACCTTTTTGATAGTGTTCACTTCAGAGAAAATAGTGGAAGAACTACATACTCTGGTAATAAGCTCTTCTTGTGTGTGCTCCTCGTGCCATCATGGCAAACGTTATCCAGTTGATTCTCGCCACTCCTGCAGGTTAGGGAGGTTGAAATAGTGGTTAAGTATATAACTGGGGTTCAGTGAAACCTGGATATCCAGAGTAAGTGCAAATAGGTTTCATGGAAAAATGTCCATATGACAGTGATATTTATTGCAAACACTATGTCACATACCACTTGTGACTTTGCTGAATGCTCTCACCATACATACACACACACACACACACACACACACACACACACACACACACACACGCACACACACACAAACATATGCACACATTCATTCAGACACGCACACACGCAGACACACAGACGCACACACAAACATATGCACGCACACACACACACACACACAGGAAGATATCTGGTGATTCTCACCACGTCTGGCAGTTACCTGGTGTTCATAAAACCACAGCTGCATACATATCTAGTGCTCTCATGTTAGAGCCGGTGTGAGACACTCAGCATGTCAGAGTAACCACATGATTGTGGCCAGGGCAGCATGGGGGCTGATGGGAGAATGGCTACTTCCTCTTTCTCACAGCATCAGTTAACTGACATTGTGCCATGTGCCACAGAGAGTACTGAGTGATACTCCACACTTAACACGCACACTGCCATACATCCCTTAGAGTCTTTTTTTTCCATTTTATTTTTATAATTGGTTACATGTATTTATCAACACTGATATCAGTTTTTCAGAACTCTTCTCTACCAACATGCAGCTCAGTACAGCAGATAACCTCACATCCAAATATGCAGACTAGATCCATCTTCATTCGTTTGTTCGTTCTTTCATTCATTTATTCAGCTTCAGTGATTACTTTATTCTGCTCAGGGTCACGGTGGATCGGGAGCCTATCCTGGGAACACTGGGGTCAAGGAGGGAATACACCCTGGAATACACACTCATTCACACTTAGGTGCAATTTAGCATAGTCAATACACTGGTAAGTTTTTAGGAGCTGGAAGGAAACCCGAGAACCCAGAGAAAACATGGACATGGGGAGAACATGTGAAACTCCACACAGACAGTAACTTGAGCTCAGGATTGAACTGGGGACCCTGGAGCTGTGAGGGAGTAATGCTACCTGCTGTACCACTGTGCTGCCCATAGATCCAAACATGTCCCCTTATGTATAGAAAAAACAAAGTGTGTAGGTCTACAGCTAAATTAAGAAATAAATTCTGATTGACTGGTTGATTATTTATTCATTTATTAATTTTTTTACTATTTGATTTTGAATACATTTTTTAAAATACTGTTTTGTTTATTTTATAAACTGTGCACAACAGTTTGGAAACATGTGCAGTAGATACACAGAGATTTGCTGGAAGCTGAATTTGTGTGAAAAAAGAATTCATGAATATTGAATGATGATCTTATTCAGTGTCTTTTATCTCAAAGCAATAAAAACTGATCCATAGTTCAGTCCACTCAGACCGCTGCTGTGCTAACTGTGTGAGCTTTGAAAAAAATTAGCTCAGTATGTTAAAAAAGAAACCTGTAACAAACTATAAGACTATTATGAAAATTTTACAAAAGCTAGATTAGAAACACATTCAGTCCAGTCAGATTCAACAATCCTCCTTCTTTTATTTTTATCCAGTCATTAAAAGTCACAAACAAGAACTTCTATAGCAGTCTTCTTACACAAAACAGCATGATGACAACAGCCTTCTAGAGCTTTCATTTCTTAACCTGATATAAGTATGGTACACATAAGATATAAAATGACACGTACACTCAAAATATAATTAGCGAGATTATCCATCAGCAATTAATGATAAACAATGAATGCAGAACAATACACTTAGCTAACATAAGTAAATGTAACACACATGTTTATGCCTGAATCTGATATTTAATTGTAAAATGTATAAAAATCACAAAAAGTCAATATTGTGAATCCCGTGCTGGCCATAGAGTGTATTTAATATATGTTTTCAGCATTATTCTATAATATCTGAGCATGTGTCTATATTTACTCTGGACTAGTTTGTTATAATGCTGCTATATTCAGTTTTCTGTCCAGTGATGATCTGCTGCTCCGGCTGTGTTAATGTGGGTCAGTAGAGTAGTAAATGTAAATAACAGTAGTAAATACAGTGACATCAGACCCAATCTGAGAAAAGTCAGAACATGAAAATTATACATATATCACACATATAAATTCTATGGCTTTTACTGCTGAAAAAAGCTTTTTGTCGACATAAATCTCCAAATCTGACTTCTTTCTTTACACCATGTGTTGTTCTGATAGAAGCAGCAGAAGATATTTTCCTATAACTCACTGTTCAGTGAAAGCATGTGTGTTTCATGTGTGTTACCTGCAGAATATCACAAATACAACTAAATCTCTAAAGGTAGAAACAAATCTGCTATAACTGTTATTGTAGAAGCCATGTAGAATGAAATGGAGATTAAATTAAGAATACAGTTGGAGTTCATTTTCCTTATCCAGAGATACTTACAGAAGTGCTGCTGCTTCTACAGGTTTAATTTAATCTATCTCAAAATGTGTTGTTTGTGTGTGTGTGTGTGTGTGTGTGTGTGTGTGTGTGTGTGTGTGTAGTACCTTCACATCTTCACGCAAAAAACTGTGTAATAAAATACATTAAAAAATGTTAATAAATATAATAATACAGATGTGTTTTTTCATTGCTGATGAAAAGTTTTGGTACCTAGAGGGAGGCTGCTGTGTGTTTGTTGTTTACCTTGTTCCAGTGTTGTTGAGGATGATGCAGGTGGAGAGTTTGTTGTTTTACTTTGAGGCGGTTCTGATGGAGTTGTTGTGTCTGGTTTCTTCGAGTGTGTTGAAGTTTCTCTTCTTCCTACTGAAAACACAAAACTTATTAAAACTAATGACTGTTTTTATCACTGTTAGTAATATGGCACGTGACACTGGAGTAAAGTATGCTCACATTCATTAATGAAAACATGTACCTTTAACAGATAAAGATTTCTTCTGACTCTCAAAAGCGTTAGGCAGTGTAGTCACGCCATCGTACAGAATTTATTAACTTTAATATCTGTTTTAATTATTTTATTTCAGCTAATGATGTTCTTACAATGGAAAATAATACTTCCAGTTAACAGACTTCACCTTGCATAAAAACATACTTATTAACATACATGTTTATGGCATGTACCTTATCTTATAAATAAAGGTAAGACATTACTTAAGAGACATCTTCATAGGGCTACATGACACCTACATAAATCCTTCATAACAACTGACATGAACCTAAATAAATAGTTATAAAGACACGTATTTAAAAAGATTCCTAAAGCGTCAGCTGATGTACAGACTGTGTTTATCAATGTTCATGTTAAGTTAATATAACAACTAGTCTAGTGACAGATTTCTGTAGACATTAAATGGTGTTATGATGCTTTCCAGGTTGACTTTCTTTAGATCATTATGTAAAGTGTGTTTTTTTTTTCTCTGACTGTCAATTAGAGTGAGTTTGGTTTTAATGTTTCATGTCATATTAACATTAATTGTGATGTTTTAGATATACTTACCAAAAGGTTACATTTATTTACCTTAACATTTAACACTGATAAAACAAGGTGACACTGACACCTACTGAAGCCTTTATAAATGTTTATGTAGACTTATGTCAGTTGTAATGAAGGATTATACAGGTGGCATGTAGCTCTATAAACACTACAGTGTTACCAAAATAAATCATAGATTAGACTGAGAAATATTTCAAATCTAATCCAATACAAGTCCAAAGATTTAGGCCAGTCTGATACCCATAATAAGTAATTATTGCCATTTATAACTTCATACAGTATACATCACAATATGATTTCTAGAGTAAAACCCTCAGTTATGGAAAATGGAGAAGACATTTTGTTACGAATTTAACTATAATTCTTTTGAACATTGATCAAGTCTGTTTTCACTGAATATCAACTTTTATTGTGTATTTAAACGCTTTACCTTTAACAAAAAGCCTGATGTCTCTGTGTTCCTTCTCAGTGCTGCACCTGTAGACTCCCTGATCCTCTTCTCTCAGGTCAGATATGAGCAGAGACAGATTAGCAGGAGAAATGTGATTAAACAGCTGAAGTCTGTCACGGTAGCATTCATCATTTAACATTTCTGTCAGACGTTCTGTTCTGTAGAGCCACCAGGTGAATATCTGAGGTTTGGTGTGCAGGTTAAAACAGGAGCAGGGTAACAGCACTGAACCACCTTTGTATCCTGTGATATCTACATGTTTATCACCAGAGAGAGAACAGCCTACAGAAACAAACATACAAAAACTCACAATCTACTGAATACAATTTGAAGTACAATAATTATAAATTAATTTTATGAAAATACTTATGCTTCAGTACATTTAATTGTAAAATCATGAAATGTGTCTGTTTTACTACTGACTACTTAGATTTAATAAGAATTAATCGATATTAATAAATATGTAAATTAAATGATATAAGTAGTTAATATGGAAAATACAGTTTGGAATAATTTGAGAATTGGTACATGCAGCAAACAGATTATTATTTTTGTTTGTTTATATTTAGTTTAGTTAGGATTGTGCCATATTTTAGTGTTGGTTTGATTAGGAAAGGTTCACGTCTGTTAATATAAAGCTCACAGCTGATGGTGAGAGCAAAAAACAAGTCATGAGATTGAAGGAATTGTCCAGTTTGTCATTAAGAGTTTTACTTAAACACACAGGGTCAGTAGTGGAACATCAGTTGGACTCAAACCCCTAATCTCTTGTTTCTCAGCCCAGTTCCTAACAACTGTGTGTGTTACACTATCTTGTGATCATGTGTGTATTTTATCTTTTAAATCCCAGAGAGTCCCTTGTAGTTAAACAGCTGTGATTAGACACCATGTTACAACTACATCTGAAAATAAAGACCACTTGGAGAGAGTAACACTACACAATGTACAGATTCCTTTAAACTGATCAGTTTCCAGTTTTTACAATTACTTACACACATTTCTCAATACTATGTTCACTTTATCAAAACTCTTCACACAGGTGGCTTTACCAGCGTGCAGCTCAGTACAGCAGATAACCTCACATCCGTAATGTACTATAACTATCGAAACACTTCATGCACGCCACAAAACCATCTCATTCTACCAGAAAACTAGCTCTCTGAACAGAACGCTTTATCACTCACAACACAATGACTTTTAGCAGGAAGTAAATCCAAAGTACAGGAAACTTTAACCATAGAAATTCCCAGAAAATAACAAAAATATGTAAATTTGTTATACATACAGTCACACATGCACACATTTGCTAGTCAATTGCAGGGAACCACACACACGGATGCACACACACACACGCACGCACGCATACACGCACACACGCATGCATGCACACACACCCACACTCATAAATAGGGGCAGGTTATCTTAGCCAGTCCACATACTGGAGTGTTTTTAGAATTGTCAATATAATTAATTATTATAATTTTTTATTGTTATAAATTTTTTTAAGTAACTTTGTTTTTTTAATTGTTTGATTTAGTTAAAAATGGAGTTGATTAGTTTTTGAAAACTAAATAAGCTGTAGATACACACAGGGGTGTAGACATCATTACAGATGTGCTGGAGGACAGAATGTAAAGGGTATTTTTTCTGAACTTTGTCTAATTGATGAGTTTTATCTCTTCTTGCTCTTAATTGGCTTAATATGCAATTTATGATTCTGTACTTGCATGTTATATTGTATATTGCACTATATTATTTAAATATTGCAAATTGTGTTTAGTGTACATTGTATTGTGTATATACATAGCACACAGTATATAATATATACTTATATTCACACTACTTGATTATATTCTATTTTATTCTATTCAACAGACCAAAGAAATAGGTCATTCAAACCACACTGATGCAAAAAGACTGTAATTGAACTAAACTAACAAACATGTCACTGTAAGGAGACCTTATATCAGTACAATAACATGTTATATCAACAATAACATGCAATCAATTTTACTGGTAACAGTTTTTTTTTAGTGTCAAGCTCTTTTTTTATTTTGTGTGGGACTGTGGGTCGGCTAATATTACCATCCAATCTAGCTAATTATTCATAAATGGAAATAGGCAGTGTTTAAAAAGAAATATGTAGCAAATTATTCATCATTGTGCAACACCAATACCACACGCCAAAACAACTTACACTGCTCCATTTAGTAAAAAAAAAAAAAAAAAGGAGAGAATGTTTTATTGCCCTTTTGAGCTCATGGCGACCTCTGAGCGCTCAGCGTGTGTGTGAGCATGGGTGTGACACGTGATGTGAGTGACCAATTGTCAATGCAACATCAGGTCATGTAAAGACTTATAGACACGAACACATCTAGAAATCAAAGATACACAAATTGGCCATGGCCAGTGAAAAGTGCAGGGGACGAATTGACATTTTATTAAAAGTGTGAGGGACATGTCCCCTATGGGTTCTACGAGTTTTTATGACGTTTGAGTGAGAAAAGAATTCATTAATTTTGAAAGCTGAGGTTATTCAATAGATTTTGTATCAAAGCACTGAAAAGCGATACACCGTTCAGTCCACATAGACCACTGTTGTCAGTTTTGAAAATGAGAACACACGATTGATAAATTCATGTAAGAAAAAAAACCTATTAATAAGGCGTAATGCAGGAAGTGAAGATGGTCACTGACAGAGGGACAGCAGAAAAAGGTGTGAAATTCACACACATCTATTTACAGCTAAGACCAGAATGAAGAAGTGACGCACAAGTTTCTATAACACTTTATATGAGTTATTATAGATACATTCAATATGACAGAGTTTCCGATATGTAATTCAGTAAATAAATGTAATAATACAGATGTCTTTTTTTTTTTTTCATCACTGATGAAAAGTTTTGGCACCTAAAGGGTGTGTTTGCTGTTTACCTTGTTCCAGTGTTGTTGAGGATAGTGGAGGTGGAGAGTTTGTTATTTTACTCTGAGGCGGTTTTGATGGAGGTGTTGTGTCTGTTTTCCTCGATTGTGTTGAAGTTTCACTTCTTCCTACTGAAAAGACAAAACTTATTAAAACTAATGACTGTTGTATTTTTGGATCAAATGTTTATTCAAGACTGCAAACACTGTTAATGTACAAAGATACATTGGTATAAAATAAAAATAAAAAGAACTGTGAGCACAAACACTCTTACCATTTTTAAGTTCATTCCCAACCACGGCGACCATGTAATCCCCCCCCTTATAACACATTAAGGTGCAGTTATTGACAATTTATAAAATAAGATAATATCACAATCATTCAATGAGATGACAATTTGAGGGGAAACACATTTTTTTGACTATATATAGTCATGTGAAAGATATATTTTTGTCAAAAGAATTATTTTTCCGAAAAGAAATCTGACCTTGAGTCGTTTCCATACATAATTTTGTGCATACAGCAAATTGTGTAACTTTTGCATCCCACGTGTCCTCAAATCTTTGTAATATGGAGAGAGTACAAATATTATGTAGAAACTTGTGAAATTTGATCAATAATTTGCATTTCCATCAGCTATATCAGTAAACATTTTAATGCGCTAAAGCTTTCATTGGAAAAAAAAAAACAAACAAAAACCTTGGATGGAAACGTGGCTACTGACACCTTTTGAAGCTTTTATAAATGTTTATGAAAGCTTATGCCAGTTGTAATGAAGAAATTAAACAGGTGTAATGTAGCTCTATAAACACTACAGTGTTACCAAAATAAATCATAGATTAGACTGAGAAATATTTCAAATCCAATCTGATACCAGTCCAGAGTTTCAGGCCAGTCTGATATCCATAATCAGTATTTACTGTCATTTGTAACTTGATTTTAATGTGTCACAAAATGACTCGTAGTGTAAAACCCTCAGTTATGTTAAATGGAGAAGACATTTTGTTACATATGTAACTATAATTCATTTGAAGACTGTGATTTCTCTTGGATCATCAGAAGAGAGAGCACAGCCTACAGAAACAAACATACAAAAACTCACAATCTACTGAATACAATATGAGTACAACATTTCAAAATTTTATGCTTCAGTACATTTAATTGTAAAATCATGAAATGTCTGTTTTACTACTGACTACTTAGTTTCAATAAGAATTAATGGATATTAATATATATGTAAAATAAATGATTTAATTTCCATATAATTAGTTCATATGTAAAATACAGTTTGGAGTAATTTGAGAATTGGTACATGCAGCAAGCAGATGATTATTTTTTTTTGTTTATATTTAGTTTAGTTAGGATTGTACCATATTTTAGTGTTGGTTTGATTAGGAAAGGTTCACCTCTGTCAATATAAAGCTCACAGCTGATGGTGAGAGAGAAAAAACAAGTCATGAGGTTGAAGGAATTGTCCAGTTTTTCATGAAGAGTTTTATTTAAACACACAGGCACAGTAGTGGATCATCATCAGCTGGACTCAAACCCCTAATCTCTAACTACTGTGTGTGTTACACTATCTTGTGATCATGTGTGTATTTTGTCTTTTAAATCCCATTGATCTACTTGTAGTTAAACAGCTGTGAGTAGACACCATGTTACAACTACATCTGAAAATAAAGACCACTTGGAGAGAGTAACACTACACAATGTACAGATTCCTTTAAACTGATCTGTTTCGAATTTTTTACAATTACTTACACACATTTCTCAATGCTATGTTCACTTTATCAAAACTCTTCACACAGGTGGCTTTACCAGCGTGCAGCTCAGTACAGCAGTTAACCTCACATCCGTAATGTACTATAACTACCGTAACACTTCATACACGCCACAAAACCATCTCATTCTACCAGAACACTAGGCTCTCTCTCTCTCAACAACATATTTGTGTAGTATACTGGAAATACAACCTGGATTGTGCAGCGGTCAATGCAGGAACCACACACACACACACACACACACACACACACAATCATAACTAGGGGCAATTTATCTTGGTCAGTCCACCTACTGGTGTATTTTAGGAGGTGGGAGGAAACCAGAGAACCCAGAGAAAACCCACATGGACATGGGGAGAACAAGCACAGAAACTCCACACAGACAGAAGCCCGAGCTCAGGACTGAAGCGGGGACCCTGGAGCTGTGAGGAGACAACGCTACCCACTGCATCACCACACTGCTCATAGATCCACAGAGTTCCCCTTTTGTATAGATGGTAATGAATCAAAAACACAACAGCTGGGTGAGGTTAAATTAGAAATCAGCTGGGATTATTTATTTTTTTGTTTATTTTAACAAAAAAATATTTTATTATTTAAAAAAGTACCACTTTGCTTGGTTTTGCACTTGAATTGATCAATATGTAAACACATGGAAAAATCAGCTGTAGATATACAGAGCTTTGTTGGAGTTTGACCGAGAAAAGAATTCATGAATTTTGGAAACTGAGGTTATTCAATTCTTTTTTGTGTCAAAGCACTGAAAAGTGATACACAGTTCAGTCCACAGAGACCACTGATGTGTTAACTGTGTGAAGAGTATTGATAATTGCATTGAACTAAATGTAAAAAACTATAACTATGGCGTAATGCAGGAAGTGAAGATGGTCACTGACAGAGGGACAGCAGAAGAAGGTGTGAAATTCACACGCATCTATTTACAGTTCAAAAGAGAATGAAGAAATGACGTACATTACAAGTTGGGAAATAACTTTTCTATTACACTTCATATGAGTTCTTGAAGATAATTCATTAAGACAGAGATTGTGAGAGTTCTCTAATGTACTAAATTATACACTTCATACACGCCTCAAAATCTCATTCTACCAGAACACAAGCAAAGTCTCTCTGAACAAGAACGCTTTATCACTCACAACGCAATGACTTTTAGCAGGGAGTAAATCCAAAGTACAGAAAAATTTAACCATAGAAATTTGTTGGTTCAAATTTAGCCTATTACCCAAAAACATTTAAAATTCAACTTAGAAGCCAATACTCACATCTACCTCTGAGCCCAGTTGAAGATAGAAAAAATACACCAGCCATGAGTGAGAAGAAGCAAGGGTCCAGCTTTATTGTTCCGTTCCACCACACGAGATCCACACCGATGAGAATTCTCAGAGGTGATCTCAATACCCTGAGCTTAAGCTCCAGTATTTATACTGTATTTACACACTAAATAACCCATATGTTTCAAGAAGACTATGATCTCACTACCAATAGGGTTAAAAAAAAAGAGCTCATTTACCTTACTCTTATGTTCCAGAAAAGGGCTATTTCACTTACACATAGAATTGAAACCAGGGGTTTTAATTTACACATAAAATCAGAACCCAGGCATTTCTAATAACCCAGAAAATAAAAACCCAGAGTTTTTAGTTACTCAGAGAATCAGAAACCAGAGTTTTGAATTACACAGAGAATCAGAAACCAGAGTTTTGAATTACCCAGAGAATCGAAACCAGAGAATTTGAATAACCCGTAAAATAGAAAGTGGACAAGACTAAACAATCTAGAGTGACCTTGGTCTTATTGTTATCTCGCGGGGGGGCAGCTTGACTCAGCCACCCTTATAAATGGCTCCTCATGGTTCTTTCTTAAAATTAAGGCCTTCCTTGCGAGCCTGCATTTCTAGTTTATAATTTATTTTCATATTAGCTCTATATCTCTATTTTATATATAGTTATACTGCTTGAAAAACCGGTTTACTGTACTTCCTACTTCTTAATATCATTATATTACCCTTCTACTGTCCCACATATCCTATTATTCTGTTTTTTATAAAGAGTACATATATTATTATTATAAGATATTACCCTTATAATATCTTAATATTCCTTTTTAGTATTCTTATAAAGTTATAATAGTATGTGTGTGAGAGAGAGAGAGTGTGTGTGTTATGTCTACTTGCCCGCCCTTGACTGTACGAGAGTGTGTGGGTATGTGTGTGTGTGTGTGCGTGTGGTAGCACTCCTCAGCTCAGCTCGTATATCTCTTTTTGACTTTTTTGACTACTACTGCTCTTAAAGATCTTTAAAGTGTAATTCCAATTTGTCAATGTCCGCCTAATCCCGCTTCTATGTGTCTAGGTGCCCGTCGTCAGTCCTTCCTCTCCCCTTTGCTGGATGCTAGGTCTCCCTTATGTTTATTTTATGACATTTTTTATCCACAACAAATTCCAATAAAATAACAAAAATATGTAAATTTCACACACACACACACACACACACACACACACACACACACACACACACACACAAAATCATAACTAGGGGCAGGTTATCTTAGGCAGTCCACATACTGGTGTTTTTAGGATTTAACAATATAATTAATTAACTGTAATTTTTTTCATTATTATTATTATTATTTTTAAAGTAACACATTGTTTGTTTATTGTTTGATTTGGTTAAAAATGGACTTGATTCGTTTTTGAAAACATGATGAAAACATGAGGAAAAATAAGCTGTAGATATACACAGGAGCGTAGCCATCATTACGGATGTGCTGGGGAGGACAGAATGTCAAGGGTATTTTTTTTTTCTGAACTTTGTCTAATTGATGTTTTATCTCTTCTTGTTCTTAATTGGCTTAATATGCAATTTATGATTCTGTACTTGTATGTTATATTGTATATTGCACTGTATTATTTAAATATTGCAAATTGTGTTTAGTGTACATTGTATTGCATATACATAGCACACAGTATATAAGATATACTTATATTCACACACTACTTTTATTATATTCTGTTATATTCTATTCAACAGTCCACAGATCAGAAAAGAAATAAGTCACTCAACCACTCAGGAAAATAACTTTTCTATTACACTTTATATGAGTTATTATAGATACATTCAATAAGACAGAGTGTTTCAGAGATGTAATTCAGTAAATAAAGGAAATAATACATGTTTTTTTTTCCTCACTGATGAAAAGTTTTGGCACCTAGGGGGAGGTTGCTGTGTGTTTGCTGTTTACCTTGTTCCAGTGTTGTTGAGAATGATGCAGGTGGAGAGTTTGTTGTTTTACTCTGAGGCGGTTCTGATGGAGGTGTTGTGTGTTTTTTCCTCGAGTGTGTTGAAGTTTCTCTTCTTCCTACTGAAAAGAATGACAGAACTTGTTAAAATGAATGACTTTTTTATATCAAATGGTTATTCAAGACTGCAATCAATGTTAATGTACAAAGATTCATTGGTATAAAATAAAAATAATAAGATAAAATAAAAAGTGTGAGCACGAACAGTCTTACCATTTGTAAGTTCCATCCCACCATATATATTCCATATATAGAGAGAGAGTCATGTGAGAAAATAAGTACACACCATGGAAGCCCCAAAACCACAAGGAACATCAGCGTTTTCATTTATTCAGAAATATCAAAATATCTGATATTCTGTGGAAAAAGTAAGTACACCCTTGGCCTCAGAAGCTAGCATTGCCCCCTTTAGAAGAAATAACTTCTTGTAGGCATTTCTCATAATTTTCCCCCAGTCTCTGACCTCAGCTTGCTGAAATTTGTGACTACTCTTCCATGCATTATTCTTTCAGTTGCAAGATGTTTGGGGGTTTTCTTGCATGCACTACTCATATTAAATCCCCCACAACATTTCAATGAGATTCAAATCCAGAATGACTAGGTCATTCCATAACCCTCCATTTCTTCTTTTTGAGCCATTCGTTGGTGGAATTTCTTGTGTGCTTAGGATCATTATCCTGTTGAAAGGTCCACTTTCGGTTCAACTTCAACTTTCAGACAGATGGCCTCACATTATCTTCAAGTACTCTTTGATATGATGCAGAATTCATAGTTTAATCAATGAATAGAAGCTCTCCAGTCCCTGTTTGTATGAGGTGCTTCTCCTGAAAATCTGTCTTTGGTAGCTGTTACTGTGGCCAACCAACTCTGTCTTTGATTCGTCTGTCCAGAGCACATTATTCCAAAAGGCCTGGTCTGTGCCTAGATGCTCCATGGCAAACTGTAGTCTTGCAAAGGCTTTTTCCTGGCACGCCTCCCATGCAGGTCAACTTTGTGGAATCTCTTTCAGATTGTAGAAGCATGTACTTTGACAACAACAGTTGTGACACTTAGTAGCAGACTCTGTGATTAAATTTTGGGGTTCTTTGAGACTTCTTTTTGCATCAGATGGTCTGCTCTTGGGCTGAATTTGCTGGGACGGCCAGTCCTGGACAAATGGGCAGTTGTTCGAAATCTGCGCCATTTGTAGATTATTTTCCTTACAGTGGAACGATGTATTTCAAATTATTTGAAGATTGTTTTTTAAAATCCCTTGCCAGACTCATAGGCCTCCACAACCTTTTTGTAATGATTCCCCCTTGAAGCAGCGTGCTCTAAGCGCGAATGCGCGAGCACCTGCTTTTCCGTTGTTGACCGTAGTGACATCTGGACACGTGTGTTTTGTTTATGTTTCTGTCATGTCTCCTCCCTGTTCTGTCATTGGCTGGGATTTCACGTGGGTCTGTATTGCTCTCAGCTGCTAGCAGTTTAGACGCTGATCATGTCCGCATATATACCGCGCGCCTCCCAGCACACAACGCGGAAGATTATCTTAGAGTCAGTCCGTAGTCAGTATCGTAGTCAGTATCGTAGTCAGTATCGTAGTCAGTATCGTAGTCATAGTCATAGTCACAGTCCATGTGTAAAGTTAGTTCGCGCTGGATTATCCGCTTCCAGTCCCTCGTCATAGTTCGTTTCTCGTTTTGTTTACCGACCCTGTTTTCCGAGACCACGACCTAGATTCCTGCCTTGCCCCGTGTATGCCTGTTTGCCAATCGCCTGACCTCTTGCATGTTTGTGGATTACGTTTTGGATCACGTTTTGGATTTGTCTGCCTGTCTCTCTTTCAAATAAACAACTGTTCATCCTGCACTTGCATCCGTCCTATCTCTGCACCGTCGCGATTCGTGACACTTTTATCTGAAGGCCTTACAGAACTCTTTAGATCTTGGTATGATGACACCA
Organism: Ictalurus furcatus; assembly: GCF_023375685.1. Taxonomy (NCBI): domain Eukaryota; kingdom Metazoa; phylum Chordata; class Actinopteri; order Siluriformes; family Ictaluridae; genus Ictalurus; species Ictalurus furcatus. The sequence continues at coordinate 5,795,199 of NC_071256.1, forward strand.
CGAACCTCAAAAACAAAGGGAACACCAGACACTAGATATGAGAGGGGTATAAATAAGACAGGTTCCACCTGCACTCCCTAAGCAGGTCCGAATCACCTTCACCCAATCTACACCTGATTCTAATTTTATGGATTTGAAGGTGTGATAAATGCAGGGGTGTACTTACTTTTTCCATGAGACTGATCTGTTTTTTGTTCATTTAAACTGTGAAAATTACTACAAAATGTCAATTTTATGTGTCATTTGATAGTGTATCACCTTTATTAATAGGCACTGTTTCAAAGAGGGTCAAATGTTTGCTTGTCCAAATATGTAAAAAAAAAAAAATTAAAAATAAAAAAGACTACATTTTCCATGGGGTGTACTTATTTTTTCACATGACTGTATGCTTTTATGAATGACACTACTATCCTCACAGCTATACCTTTCCAAGATGTTAAAAGAAAGCCTTTGTTTCAACACGACAAGTGAACCCCGAGATTTACTGTCTAATGACGTTGATGCAGCAACATCATAAAATTTATTAGAGAAGCTCTGGACGTCTGATTTCCTCAAGTGCAACTCTTGATTAAGTGCCAGGTCAGCGTGCTGTCTATGCAAATAATCAAGACAGGCAGCTCGCTGGGATCATTTTATCTTTTCACATTCCAGCTATGTGAAAATATGAAAAGTTTCTGTTGCATTGTGTTATGACTGTAAAATAATATAAACAAACGTTATGTGAACATTATCCCTGCGGCTCCGGTCTTCTGAATGAGTTAACTTCTCCTCATAGGTCACAAGTTTAGTGGAACATTTTTAAAAGATTTGTTCTGTTTTACTCGACTGCTCAGGCTGGTAAATCTGTCATGCAATTCTCTTACAGAATTTGAACAGCCAGACAACTCCTTCTGAATGTTATCTAATCTGTCTTGCAGGATTTTACACTCTGCTTTGATAAACAACTGTACAAACAGTTAGTTAATTAACATGGATAAGTCGTTGAATATAAGTAGGGTCAGTAGAACCACTGAACTAAGCTGCCATCGTGCTCACGGGTCACGTGACTCTCCACTAATGACTGTTTTTATCACTGATATGGCACATGACACTGGAGTAAAGCATGCTCACAGTCATTAATGAAAACATTTATTTTTAACAGAAACATTTTCTCTTCTTTAAAAATAAAGGTAAACATTATTATGAGACATGTTGACAAGGCTAAATGACACCTACGTAAACTCTTCATGACACGTGACATGAACCTACATAAATATTTATAAAGACTTATTCAATAAGTGTCAGCTGATATAAAGACTGCATTTCTCAATGTAAATGTCAAGTTGAGAGAAGACCTTGTGTAGTGATATAGATTTCTGTTGAGGTAAGGTTGTGTAATGACTTACTTTAGATCATTAGAACAACTCAGTTTGTAGCTCAGTCTCCTGGTCTGTCTGTGTCACATAACGGTAATGAGGTGGCTAATAGTTTTATCCATGAGGGTAAAATTGTGAAGAAATGGACAAAGGTGACATGTGTCTCAAACGTGGAAATTGGACTAAATGGTGACATGAAAACTTGCTTTATGTTACATAGTGAAGGATTTGACGGTATATCGCAAATTGTGTAACTTTTGCGTCCCACATGTCCTCAAATCTTTGTAATATGGAGAGAGTATTGAGAAAATTAAATGAAATTGGCCAGCTTACATTCATTTTAATTTCACAAATAATTGCACTTGTATGAAACATCAGAGGACGAGGTCAGAATGGAGCAGCTGATCGTCTGATAGCGCTCCAAGTATGCTGAAGCCCATGGGCATAGCCGGAGTGGCTCATCAGGAGAATCGTCAGAATTCCCGGTGGGACGCTCATGAATTGAGCTCATAAAATAAGCATGTGTTACATTATTGCGTGACTAATAACTAAAGTAACAAATTACACTACATTTGTATTTAAAGCAGCGCATCAGTTACGTATGCATTAAAAAGTGCTGTTTTCTCACGTCACCTGCCTCAACACCTCAACACACATGCTCTCTCTCTCTCTCTCTCTCTCTCTCTGTCATACACACACACGTGCACATAGTCATGTTCTTACTGTGGAGATATAAACAAACCGTCGTCACATGTCGTGGCGTGAGGTAGCTGCCAAAAAGTATATTTCTTAGTGAAATACTTTATATTAGTTTGAATGCAAACAAATATTGTTTTTCATAATGTTACTGTTGGACTTTTTGTAGAAGAAAACTATACTCAGTAGGCTGTTATTTGTAATTTATTTTAAGATAACTTATATTCTTGTTGAAACATGTCAGTCATAAATATAACGGGATAGTAAGAACTGAACTGTCACTTCATTTATCCAAGTTCTTCCACCATAATAAAATGGGCTGGTTTTGGGCATTAAACTCCCGAGCTGAAAATGTGTCCCACTCCGACCCTGCCCATGGTGGAGGTAGTGTTAGAGAGCTGCGACCATCGCAGGTTGCCATTGTACCAGAGGTTCGGACCAGAAAGCAGATTACTCTCGCCCTGTTCAAGCTGGCATCCTGTGCCGAGTACAGAGTATTGGGGGAAACTTTCAGGGTCAATAAAACGACCGTGAAAATGAATGCGGCGTTATATCAGGCTGCTGAATGTAGCGGAGGCCAATGAAATTGCATACAGTAATTCCTTGCCGCATCTTGTGTCACAGGTTTGCAGTGCACTGGATGTCACACACATCACTTATTCTTTCCTCGACTGATGGATAAATTCTGTCATGTGACACTTTTGTTTTGCGTGAATGTCATTTTTCTCGACAAAAACTGTTTCCAAACTATTTTGTCGCGCCATTTAAAATGTCGATATAGAGTTTATGTGCTAAAGTTAAACGAACAACGATTATGTAGAAGCTTGTGAAATTCTATCAATAATTTGCATTTCCATCAGCTATATCAGTAAACATTTTAATGCGCTAAAGCTTTCATCGCAAAAAAAAAAAACATGGATGGAAACGTGGCTACTGACACCTTTTGAAGCTTTTATAAATGTTTATGTAGACTTATGTCAGTTGTAATGAAGGAATTATACAGGTGTCATGTAGCTCTATAAACGCTACAGTGTTACCAAAATAAATCATAGATTAGACTGAGAAATATGTCAAATCCAATCTGATACCAGTCCAAAGTTTCAGGCCAGTCTGATATCCATAATCAATATTTACTGCCAATTATAGCTTGATTTTAATGTGTCACAAAATGACTCGTAGTGTAAAACCCTCAGTTATGGTACATGGAGAAGACATTTTGTTACATATGTAACTATAATTAATTTGAAGACTGATCAAGTCTGTTTTCACTGAATATCAACTTTTATTGTGTATTTAAATGCTTTACCTTTAACATGAAGCTTGATGTCTCTGTATTCTTTCTCAATCCTGCACCTGTAGTCTACCTCATCCTCTTCTCTCAGGTCAGATATGAGCAGAGACAGATTACCTGGAGAATTGTGATTAAACAGCTGAAGTCTGCCTCGGTAGTGTTCATCATTTAACACTTCTGTCGGACGTCCTGTTCTGTAGCTCCACCAGGTGAATTTCTGATTTTTGGTGTGCAGGTTAAAGCAGGAGCAGGGTAACAGCACTGAACCACCTTTGTATCCTGTTATAGCTACATGTTTATCACCATAGAGAGCACAGCCTACAGAAACAAACATACAAAAACTTACTTTCTACTGAATGCAATATGAAGTACAACATTTCAAAATTATTATAGGGATGTAAAATCATCTCAATGAAGATTCCTCCTTATTCATTCGCCCACCTCTCTTCATCAGTACATTTTAGACTGAAGTTAATCAGGAAGAAAAAATCCACATGATCAAAGCTGAACAGGTCTAAATTAGGAGATTATAACACAAGGCATGACTGTAAACCCAGTCTGGACAGAAACCACATGAACTAAACACAAAGCAGCTGAACTAAGAACTGGATAATATTCTCTCTCCCTTCTGTAATAGAAAATAGAAAATAACTTCACTCACCTGCAGTGACGTGAAACACAACAGACAAAAGATACAAGCACTTCATCATTACTGATTCTTCTGCACACACACACACACACACACACACCAGAATTTCAAAGTGAAAAACACACACACACTGTCACACTGCCTGAGTGTCTCTCTGTTATATATCTTTTCATTTTATCTTTTATTTATAGGGTGATCATTGCAACAAAAAAAATGTATGATCTGCAGCATTAACTTCACTCATTTCTACACACATGATTTCTAGTGTTTACCAGCAAGTGTGTTTCCCTAGACTTACAGCAAGTAATAAAGATAAATTTACCATGTGTGAGCTGAGGAGCACTTACAATAATCATGAAATGGAGTCGAAGACAGAAGCAAATACAGGTTATGTACTTTAATACCAAAAAACAACAAGTGCAAAACCCATAAACTTATACAGGCAGAGGTCAGGTGATCAGACAAACAGTCAAAACAAAGTCAGACAGAGAGACGAGGTGAAAAATGAGAACAAAGTCAAAACCAGAAAAATAAACACGATATCAAAGCTTGGTTTAGACAGAGAGCTAATCAACTGAGTGTATACTTCTCAAAGACAGTGTGTGTGAACAGTCTCTATAAAGGAGTGGTGTGGGTGAAGGTGCTATTGGCAGAATATGTCTCTAATTGGAATTCAGGATGGTGAACGTGTTGTGTGTGAGTTTGGGAGTTGTAGTCTTTGTTGGCCATGTTTGTAGTTCGTGGTGCATTCTGGGAAATAGAGTCGCTGGTTTGCTGTGATATGACAAGAATCTGGTCGTGTGATGATCATGACTCCTTATGAAAAGTAAGATTAATCATGAGAGTATAATTGTTATCAATAGCATAATTTATTAGAGTTTAACCCACTAACCCCGTAAGGCCAAAAAACCAGCTTGCCCATCTTTGACCTATTCCCATAAGGACGATATACCGGCTTGGTCGTCTATGCCAAATATCCATAAGGCCGATATAGTGGCTTTACAGTATATACGTTATCCCCGTAAGACTGGAAGATTGATGACGTCATGACGTCACGACGTGATTACGTCATTACGCCGTCATTACGATGAAGATGATCCAAGAGTGAATGTTGTTGATAAACTTATGGTGTAATAGTAGAAGTTAACTAAAAATGCCAAAGCGAAAAGCTAATCGTGTTCCAGCTAAAGTTACACCTACAGTGAACACAGGTACATCTAAAACAGTGAAAAAAAAGAAAACATACACAGTTACACAGGTGAGAGCAATGATTCTAGATAGTGACAGCAGTCAAAGTTCATGCGATGTTGAAACCGAAACTGATAGTGACGCAAACTCTCATGATTCATTTGATTTGGCGCTAAAATGCATTTATTCAAAGGCATTGACCACGCTGATGCTCGTATGGTACTTCCAAATGAGTATAAGGATTTTAGGGAGCATTTTTCGTAATTTCTCTAGTTAAGAATTGTGCTCTAAGTGGAGTAAAAACACTGAACTGCTTCAATTTTCAAAGTAATATTACCCAAATACATTATTATAAGTTGTTTCAAGGCCTAAAAATGTTCAAATTAAAATGTTGATTTGGGGTCAATTTTGGCCCGGGAACTCAAGGTTGGCGTGCTGTTTCTATGGGGAATATAGGGTTGTGGGACATAATACTGTGGGAACTAAGGGGTAAGAGGGTTAAAGAGCTTAAAATGTAAAAAAAAAAAAAAAAAAAAAAAAAAAAAAAAAAAGGTTTAAAAATGCATAATTAAAATTTAATTGTGTATTTATTCTAGGGCTTTGATTATAGAGCTATAGCTAAGCGACTACGTAACGACATCTTGTGCCAAAAAGCTGCTTCTACAGCTGATCTACAGATAATTGCTTATTAGAGATCTAAATCTACATCCAGATTTCATTTATTGTCTCATATACACAGTACAATTATTTTCCTTAAAGCTGCTTTGTCTACTGTTAAAAGTCCTCTACAAATAACATTCAGTTGAAATAAATAGGACAATCTACTAGACAATGTTTACACTGGATTACTTTCTAAATCTGACAGACTAGATAATAACTACTCATGAAAACAAATGCTAAGCAACAACGAGTGAAAACACAGAACTTATAAATGGGAACCAGTCAGGAGAAACACAAGACAGGTGTGTACAGGAAATCAGTGGAACAACCAAGGAAGAAATTCATACTGTGAGAGAGATGCCCTTTGCTGGTCTGGTAGGGAATTGTCTGTGGTGACAAATATAAAGTGATCTTTTCTATTTTTAATGACTCTTCTTTGTGTCACATTATCTATGTAAATTATGCAAAACATCAAACTCTTATATATTGTGCTTCATTATTATGGTTTCTATTTAACACACTGGGTTCAGATTTTTTATCTGTTAAGTGCATTATGAACTATTTAAGTATTGATTGGTTTGATTCACTCCAGAAACATTGTAGGATTTCAGAAGCACTGTGTAGAAAGCCGGATCTCCACACTAGCCTGCTTTACAGATTTATTTCATTTTTGTCTATAAAACAAGATGAGATGGGCTTTTATAGGAAAATTATGAACAACAGATTGGCACGATGCCGTTCCCTTTCAAAGGGAACTTCAACGTTGCATTTAGCATAACAGTATGGGGACCGCCCTTGCGCGCGTGACCGGTATCTGAAGCTTGTGTAAAATCATGCCTCTACTTATAGGCCTGCCATGATCAGGTGACGTGGCAATTAAGCGGGTCGCATGGTATATATATGGCACCTGTGAACCACACCGGCAGCCTTATTATCTTCAGCGAGACTGCATGTCTGTGGTTTGTGTAAAAAAAAATTAATAAAAAATTACAACGCTTCAGTTCTACTTTGTATTTCTCAATATCTCTAAACTTTTCTACACCTTTTTTAAACAGCAGCCCTCGAGGGCTCTGACTGTCAGCATTGTGAACATTTCACGATTAGGCAGCTCCGCTCTCAGCTCGCTCTCTTCTCGTCCGAAGGGAGTTGGATTTCAGAGCCTCACGGTCGTGGGGTTCTTGTATGGATTTGGAAGAGCAGCCGGAGACGAGCGCTGCTCTATCTCTTGCTCTGTCTTCTGGGTCCGGTTCTCTGCCTGACTTTAGAGCTCGCGTCGCAACTCCTCCTTCCAATATGGAAAGCCAAAACACCCTCGCTGACTCCGATGAGTAGGTAGAGGGTGCCATTGCACCAAAAACCGACAGCAGCTCTCAAGTATATAAAGAGCTGCTTGAGGTGATCACTAGGGCGGTTCAAAAGTTGAATATAGACTGGCGCGGGGAAGAAGAAGTGGCTCGTAGCAGGCTGGATGAGCACTTCGTCTCCAGTGAAAATAAAAATAAAGCTCCCTCGCACCTCAGAAAACTCCCCTTTTTTCTGGAAATGCATGATGAGATATCACGCTTCTGGAGAACACCATACACTAGCCGTGTTTATAACCTCACAACATCTGATTACTCAGGCGTCATGGGGAGTGAGCAGCACGGCTATTTAGCGATGCCAAAGGTGGAGGAGGCGCTTGCGAGCCACCTCTCTCCATCAACGGCAGGTAATTTAGGGAGGCCAACTTTACCTTCTAAGCCATGTAAGGCCACTGCAGCGTTGGTGGGCAAAGCCTATGTGGCAGCGGGTCTTGCTTGTGGGTCCCTGCATACAATGGCAGTGTTGCAGGCCTACCAAGCAGACCTGCTGAGTGAGCTCGATACTGGTGAGGGAATTGGGCCCGAGGCAGTGGCAGAGCGGCACCGCCCCACAGATTTATCTCTCCGGGCAACCAAACAAACGGCCCGCCATATCGGCCGTTCAGTGGGTAGCCTGGTTGTGGCGGAAAGGCACCTATGGCTCAACCTCTCAGGTATGGGGGACAAAGATAAGGTCTCCTTTGCTGAACGCCCCTGTTAAACCTTCCGGCCTGTTTGGCGGCGCGGTCAATGCCATCGCCGACAGGTTTCGTGAGGCAAAACAGCAAACGACGGCGTTCAGCCAGTTCCTTCCCCGTCGTGTCGAGTTCGCACGGGCCTCCATGAGTGGAGCCCGGGCCAGCGCTGGTGTGAGCGAGACGCAGAAGACGAGTGTGGTGGCCCGCCTCCCCTCGCAGAGCGCCAGGGGGACCGGGCGGCCACAGCCACAGCCTGCTAAGAGCCTGCTAAGAATGATCATAAAAGCAAAGCAGGCAATGAAGGAACGGTCCTGATGGGCCACAGAGGGACGTTTCAGGGGACATGAGGTTGCTAGGGTAGTTAGCCCCCAGTGCTACTGTAGGGCCTGCCCTGGCCAAGGCCATCCCACGTTTTCAGTCTTCTCTGGTCAGCGACCTGTCACAGGGCGACAGAAATCTGATGCTTTCCCTAAAACGAAATGTGGAAAAGCTAACATCACTGAAAGACCATTTGCCAGCGTGGAAACTACTGCCAAATGTGTCCCCATGCGTTCTGTCTACCATAGAAAAGGGTTACCGGGTCCAGTTCAGAGCTCGACCCCCCCGGTTCAGAGGTGTGCTCACCACAGTTGTCAGCACAGAGCAGAGCCCAATGTTAGCGCAGGAAGTAAGTTCCCTTTTGGACAAAGGGGCCATAGAACATGTACCCCGTTCCCTAAGGGAGGGAGGTTTTTACAGCTATTATTTCCTGGTCCGCAAAAAAGATGGGAGTATGCGGCCAATTTTAGATCTGTGTCATCTGAACCGTACTCTTCGGACATACAGGTTCAAGATGCTGACGCTCAAACTTATCGTGCCACAGATTCAGTCCGAGGACTGGTTTGTGACGATAGATCTGAACGATGCATATTTCCACATAGGAATATCGCCCAGTCACAGGAAGTTCCTGAGGTTTGCGTTTGGAGAAAACACATACCAATTTCGGGTTCTTCCCTTCGGGCTAGCTTTATCCCCTCGCTCCTTCACAAAGTGCATGGATGCTGCTCTGGCTCCCTTGCGACTCCAGGGCATCTGTGTACTAAACTACCTGGACGACTGGTTAATTCTAGCACAATCCAGGGAACAGGCGGTTCAGGGAACAGGCAGTTTCATCCGAGGATGAAACCTCTGAGAGTAATCAGTGTCACGCGGCGATGCCTACGTGCTCTGAGTATTTGAAGGTGCCCGCAGTTCCTAGCCTCGGGTCACACTCTAGTGGCGTCTCCTTACCGCAAGACGGTAATGACAGACATGTCCCTCACGGGCTGGGGTGCAGTCTTAAATGGCTGTCCAGCTCATGGTCTTTGGAGCGGCCCTCATCTGGATTGGCATATAAATCGCCTAGAGATGTGGGCCGTATTCCTAGCACTGAAGTTCTTTCTTCCTCAGTTGAGAGGTCACAATGTGCTAGTTGTTTCAGACAACATAGCGGTGGTCTCATATATCAACCACCAGGGAGGGTTACGTTCACGCCCCCTGTTCAGGCAGGCACAACTAATCCTTCTCTGGGCAGAGGGAAAGTTCTTGTCAGTGAGTGCAATGTACATTCTGGGCATCCGGAATATAGGGGCAGACATCCTGTCGAGGCAGGGGCTGAGGCCCGGGGGTTGGAGGCTCCATCCACAAGTGGTGGAGTCCATATGGCGGAGGTTTGGACAAGCGGAAGTGGATGTGTTCGCCTCCGAGGAGACAACACACTGCCCACTGTGGTTTACCCTCACTCCTCCTGCACCATTGGGGCTGGACAACATGGAGCACATGTGGCCGAGGTCACGTCTATATGCTTTCCCCCCGATCGCTCTGCTCCCACAAGTTCTAGCGAGAGTTCGCCAAGACCGTCTACGTCTGCTGCTAGTAGCACCTTATTGGCCAGCTCGAATATGGTTCTCAGAGATAATTTCCCTGCTCAACGGTACTCCTTGGGAGATTCCCATCCGCAGGGATCTACTGTCTCAAGCCGGAGGGCTGATTTACCACGGCCAGAACTATGGAAACTGTGGGCCTGGCCCCTGAGGGGCACCAGCTCATAGATTCTGGTCTCACAACCGAGGTTGTAGAGACCATGTTAAAGCTAGAGCACCATCCACAAGGAAATTGTATGCGTTCAAGTGGCGGCTTTTTGTCTTGTGCTGTGAGGAACGTCAGCTAGACCCAGTGAACTGCGCAATAGCTACAGTCCTGGAATTCTTACAAGAACGTTTCTCAGCTGGGTTGGCTCCTTCTACAATCAAGGTTTACGTGGCCACCATTTCGGCCAGCCACACCCCTGTTGATGGAGCCTCTGTGGGGCAACATCCTCTAACTTCGAGGTGTCAGACGGCTGAGGCCCATCTGCAGGCCGAGAATACCTTCCTGGGACCTTTCTGTGGTCTTGGAAGGTCTGTCAGGGGCCCCATTTGAGCCCTGAGAGTCAGCCTCTGAGAAGCTTCTGACTCTAAAGGTAGCTCTTCTACTGCCCCTGACATCTCTCAAGCGAGTGGGAGATCTACAAGCTCTCTCTGTTGCCCCCTCCTGCTTTGAATTTGCCCCTGGACTAGCCAAGGCCTTCCTGTATCCTAGGTCGGATTATATTCCTAAAGTGCCTACATCGGCTGCCCACCCTGTGGTGTTGCAGGCCTTCTGCCTTCCTCCGTTCCTCACACCAGAACAAGAGAGGATGCACTTGCTGTGTCCAGCAAGGGCTCACTGTACTTATGTCCACCGCTCCAGCCAGTGGCGTAAGTCGGAGCAGCTGCTGGTCTGCTTTGGCGGCGACAGTAAAGGTGATGCTGTGTCATCACAGTGTCATCACAGAAGCAGTGCATCTCTAATTGGATCGTGGACATAATCTTTATGGCTTAGGAGGCGCACGGTCGCGCCATGCCCTGGGCATAAGAGCTCATTCCACTAGGGCGGTCACCTCCTCGAAGGCTTTGTCCAAAGGGGTATCCTTACAGGATGTGTGTGCTGCTGCGGGATGGTCTACACCACACACATTCATTCGTTATTATTAGCCTGGATATTCATTCCACCCCGGGCTCGAGTGTCTTCGGGCTTGGGTCCTTTTGAACAGGCCGTACCCTCGGTATGACGGAGTGGGTATTCCCATTCCCATACTGTTATGCTAAATGCAACGTCGAAGTTCCCTTTGAAAGGGAACGTCGGTGTTACACATGTAACCCTGTTCCCTGAGAAGGGAACGAGACATTGCATAGCTTTGTCATACCGGGGCAGGCCTGTGAATTGTGTCTTCGCTTTACATAATAGAGGCTGGCGTTGTGGTTCACAGGTGCCATATATATACCATGCGACATGCTTAATTGCCAAGTGACCTGATCATGGCAGACCTATAAGTAGAGGCATGATTTTACACAAGCTTCAGATACTGGTCATGCGCGCAAGGGCGTTCCCATACTGTTATGCTAAATGCAACGTCTCGTTCCCTTCTCAGGGAACAGGGTTACATGCGCAACCCCGACGTTTTCCTACACTACATGTCGTAATGTTTTATTTTCTTTGCAAAAATTACAGTTTTTATTTATTAAAGAATTACATGTCTTACTTTGTCAGTTTATAGTTATATACAGTATAATGTTGTGAAACAGAAACAACACATTAGTTAAATGTTGTTGCTGCCTCCTATATACGTCCACCAAGAAGCAGGCCTAGACTAGATTTACTGAGAATGCCATCTTGTCACTACAACATGAGACATTATTGAACTTGCCAGTCAGATTCAGCCAGATCACTATGTACAGTACCAACTAGTATGGAGGATGTTAGGACTGATAACAGTCATAACAGTAATCCCCCTCCTCCTTGTGCTAGAGTCCTTTAAGGCTCCTCATGAGGAAGATAACAGACTGAAATGTGTGTCTCTGAAAACTACCTTTTTGATAGTGTTCACTTCAGAGAAAATAGTGGAAGAACTACATACTCTGGTAATAAGCTCTTTTTGTGTGTGCTACTCGTGCCATCATGGCAAACGTTATCCAGTTGATTCTCGCCACTCCTGCAGGTTAGGGAGGTTGAAATACTAGTTAAGTGTATAACTGGGGTTCAGTGAAACCTGGATATCCAGAGTAAATGCAAATAGGTTTCACGGAAAAATGTCCATATGACAGTGATATTTATTGCAAATACTATGTCACACACCACTTGTGACTTTGCTGAATGCTCTCACCATACATACACACACACACACGCACACACACATGCACACACACACACAAACGTATGTACACATTCATTCAGACACACACACACACACACACACACACGCAGACGCACACACAAACATATGCACGCACACACATAAACGTATGCATGCACACACACACACGAACATATCCGGTGATTCTCACCACCTCTGGCAGTTACCTGGTGTTCATAAAACCACAGCTGCATACATATCTAGTGCTCTCATGTTAGAGCCAGTGTGAGACACTCAGCATGTCAGAGTAACCACATGATTGTGGCCAGGGCAGTATGGGGGCTGATGGGAGAATGGCTTCTTCCTCTTTCTCACAGCATCAGTTAACCGACATTGTGCCATGTGCCACAGAGAATACTGAGTGATACTCCACATTTAACACGCACACTGCCATACATCCCTTACAGTTTTTTTTTTTCCATTTTATTTTTTTAATTGGTTACATGTATTTATCAACACTGAGATCAGTTTTTCAGAACTCTTCTCTACCAACATGCAGCTCAGTACAGCAGTTAACCTCACATCCAAAAATGCAGACTAGATCCATCTTCATTCGTTTGTTCGTTCTTTCATTCATTCATTCAGCTTCAGTGATTACTTTATCCTGCTCAGGGTCACGGTGGATCTGGAGCCTATCCTGGGAACACTGGGGTCAAGGAGGGAATACACCCTGGTATACACACTCATTCACACTTAGGAGCAATTTAGCATAGTCAATACACTGGTAAGTTTTTGGGAGTTGGAAGGAAACCGGAGAACTCAGGGAAAACATGGACATGGGGAGAACATGTGAAACTCCACACAGACAGTAACCTGAGCTCAGGATTGAACTGGGGACCCTGGAGCTGTGAGGGAGTAATGCTACCTGCTGTACCACTGTGCTGCCCATAGATCCAAACATGTCCCCTTATGTATAGAAAAAACAAAGTGTGTAGGTCCACAGCTAAATTAAGAAATAAATTCCGATTGACTGAATGATTATTTATTCATTTATTATTTTTTTACTATTTGATTTTGAATATATAACTCTGTGAGCTTTGAAAAAAATTAGCTCAGTATGTTAAAAAAGAAACCTGTAACAAACTATAAGACTATTATGAACATTTTACCAAAGCTAGATTAGAAACACATTCAGTCCAGTCAGATTCAACAATCCTCCTTCTTTTATTTTTACCCAGTCAATAAAGTCACAAACAAGAACTTCTATAGCAGTCTTCTTACACAAAACAGCATGATGACAACAGCCTTCTAGAGCTTTCATTTCTTAACCTGATATAAGTATGGTACACATAAGATATAAAATGACACGTACACTCAAAATATAATTAGCGAGATCATCCATCAGCAATTAATGATAAACAATGAATGCAGAACAATACACTTAGCTAACATAAGTAAATGTAACACACATGTTTATGCCTGAATCTGATATTTAATTGTAAAATGTATAAAAATCACAAAAAGTCAATATTGTGAATCCCGTGCTGGCCATAGAGTGTATTTAATATATGTTTTCAGCATTATTCTATAATATCTGAGAATGTGTCTATATTTACTCTGGATTAGTTTGTTATAATGCTGCTATATTCAGTTTTCTGTCCAGTGGTGATCTGCTGCACCGGCTGTGTTAATGTGGGTCAGTAGAGTAGTAAGTGTAAATAACAGTAGTACCTACAGTGACATCAGACCCAATCTGAGAAAAGTCAGAACATGAAAATTATACATATATCACACATATAAAATTCTATGGCTTTTACTGCTGAAAAAAGCTTTTTGACGACACAAATCTCCAAATCTGACTTCTTTCTTTACACCATGTGTTGTTCTGATAGAAGCAGCAGAAGATATTTTCCTATAACTCACTGTTCAATGAGAGCATGTGTGTTACATGTGTGTTACCTGCAGAGTATCACAAATACAACTAAATCTCTAAAGGTAGAAACAAATCTGCTATAACTGTTATTGTAGAAGCCATGTAGAATGAAATGGAGATTAAATTAAGAATACAGTTGGAGTTCATTTTCCTTATCCAGAGATACTTACAGAAGTGCTGCTGCTTCTACAGGTTTAATTTAATCTATCGCAAAATGTGTTGTGTGTGTGTGTGTGTATGTGTGTGTGTGTGTGTGTGTGTGTGTGTGTGTGTGTGTGTGTGTAGTACCTTCACATCTTCACGCAAAAAACTGTGTAATAAAATACATCCAAAAATGTTAATAAATGTAATAATACAGATGTGTTTTTTCATTGCTGATGAAAAGTTTTGGTACCTAGAGGGAGGCTGCTGTGTGTTTGTTGTTTACCTTGTTCCAGTGTTGTTGGGGATGATGCAGGTGGAGAGTTTGTTGTTTTACTTTGAGGCGGTTCTGATGGAGTTGTTGTGTCTGGTTTCTTCGAGTGTGTTGAAGTTTCTCTTCTTCCTACTGAAAACACAAAACTTTTTTAAACTAATGACTGTTTTTATCACTGTTAGTAATGTGGCACGTGACACTGGAGTAAAGCATGCTCACAGTCATTAATGAAAACATGTACCTTTAATATCTGTTTTAATTATTTTATTTCAGCTAATGATGTTCTTACAATGGAAAATAATACTTCCAGTTAACAGACTTCACCTTGCATAAAAACATACTTATTAACATACATGTTTATGGCATGTACCTTATCTTATAAATAAAGGTAAGACATTACTTAAGAGATATCTTCATAGGGCTACATGACACCTACATAAACCCTTCATAACAACTGAAATGAACCTAAATAAATATTTATGAAGACATGTATTTAAAAGACTTCCTAAAGCGTCAGCTGATGTACAGACTGTGTTTATCAATGTTCATGTTAAGTTGATATAACACCTAGCCTAGTGACAGATTTCTGTAGACATTAAATGGTGTTACGATGCTTTCCAGGTTGACTTTCTTTATATCATTATGTAAAGTGTGTTATGTAGATTTTCTCTGACTGTCAATTAGAGTGAGTTTGGTTTTAATGTTTCATGTCATATTAACATTAATTGTGATGTATCAGATATACATACCAAAAAGTTACATTTATTTACCTTAACATTAACACTGATAAAACAAAGTGCCACTGACACCTACTGAAGCCGTTATAAATGTTTATGTAGACTTGTGTCAGTTGTAATGAAGGAATTATACAGGTGGCATGTAGCTCTATAAACACTACAGTGTTACCAAAATAAATCATAGATTAGACTGAGAAATATTTCAAATCCAATCTGATACCAGTCCAAAGTTTCAGGCCAGTCTGATAACCATAATCAGTATTTACTGTCATTTATAACTTGATTTTAATGTGTCACAAAATGACTCGTAGTGTAAAACCCTCAGTTATGGTAAATGTAGAAGACATTTTGTTACATATGTAACTATAATTCATTTGAAGACTGTGATTTCTCTTGGATCATCAACAGAGAGAGCACAGCCTACAGAAACTAACATACAAAAACTCACAATCTACTGAATACAATATGAGTACAACATTTCAAAATGAATTTTATGCTTCAGTACATTTAATTGTAAAATCATGAAATGTCTGTTTTACTACTGACTACTTAGTTTCAATAAGAATGAATGGATATTAATATATATGTAAAATAAATGATTTAATTTCCATATAATTAGTTCATATGTAAAATACAGTTTGGAGTAATTTGAGAATTGGTACATGCAGCAAGCAGATGATTATTTTTGTTTGTTTATATTTAGTTTAGTTAGGATTGTACCATATTTTAGTGTTGGTTTGATTAGGAAAGGTTCACCTCTGTCAATATAAAGCTCACAGCTGATGGTGAGAGAAAAAAAACAAGTCATGAGGTTCAAGGAATTGTCCAGTTTTTCATGAAGAGTTTTATTTAAACACACAGGCACAGTAGTGGATCATCATCAGCTGGACTCAAACCCCTAATCTCTTGTTTCTCACTCCAGTCCCTAACTACTGTGTGTGTTACACTATCTTGTGATCATGTGTGTATTTTGTCTTTTAAATCCCATTGATCTACTTGTAGTTAAACAGCTGTGATTAGACACCATGTTACAACTACATCTGAAAATAAAGACCACTTGGAGAGAGTAACACTACACAATGTACAGATTTCTTTAAACTGATCTGTTTCGATTTTTTACAATTACTTACACACATTTCTCAATACTATGTTCACTTTATCAAAGTTCTTCACACAGTTGGCTTTACCAGCGTGCAGCTCAGTACAGCAGATAACCTCACATCCATAATGTACTATAACTACCGTAACACTTCATACACGCATTAAACCCAACTCATTCTACCAGAACTCTAGGCTCTCTCTCTCTCAACGACATATTTGTGTAGTATACTGGAAATACAACCTGGATTGTGCAGCGGTCAATGCAGGAACCACACACACACACACAATCATAACTAGGGGCAATTTATCTTGGTCAGTCCACCTACTGGTGTATTTTAGAAGGTGGAAGGAAACCGGAGAACCCGGTGGGAACCCACATGGACATGGGGAGAACAAGCACAGAAACTCCACACAGACAGAAGCCCGAGCTCAGGACTGAAGCGGGGACCCTGGAGCTGTGAGGAGACAACGCTACCCACTGCATCACCACACTGCTCATAGATCCACAGAGTTCCCCTTTTGTATAGATGGTAATGAATCAAAAACACAACAGCTGCGTGAGGTTAAATTAGAAATCAGCTGGGATTATTTATTTTTTTGTTTAAAAAAACATTTTATTATTATAAAAAAGTACCACTTTGCTTGGTTTTGCACTTGTACTGGTCAATATGTAAACACGTGGAAAAATCAGCTGTAGATACACATAGCTTTGTTGGAGTTTGGCCGAGAAAAGAATTCATGAATTTTGAAAGCTGAAGTTATTCAATACTTTTTGTGTCAAAGCACCGAAAAGTGATACACAGTTCAGTCCACATTGACTGATGATGTGTTAACTGTGTGAAGAGCATTAATAATTGAATTGAACTAAATGTAATAAACTATAACTATGGCGTAATGCAGGAAGTGAAGATGGTCACTGACAGAGGGACAGCAGAAGAAGGTGTGAAATTCACACGCATCTATTTACAGTCCAAAAGAGAATGAAGAAATGACGTACATTACAAGTTACTGGGAAATAACTTTTCTATTACACTTTATATGAGTTCTTGAAGATAATTCATTAAGACAGAGATTGTGAGAGTTCTCTAATGTACTAAATTATACACTTCATACACGCCTCAAAACCTCATTCTACCAGAACACAAGCAAAGTCTCTCTGAACAAGAACGCTTTATCACTCACAACGCAATGACTTTTAGCAGGGAGTAAATCCAAAGTACAGAAAAATTTAACCATAGAAATTCCAATAAAATAACAAAGATATGTAAATTTGACACACACACACACACACACACACACACACACAATCATAACTGGGGGTAGGTTATCTTAGGCAGTCCACCTACTGGAGTGTTTTTAGGATTTAACAATATAATTAATTATAGTTTTTCTCATTATTATTATTATTATTTTTAAAGTAACACTTTGTTTATTGTTTGATTTGGTTGAAAATGGACTTTTTTGAGTTTTTGAAAACATGATGTAAACATGAAAAATAAGCTGTAGTTACACACAGGAGCGTAGCCATCATTACAGATGTGCTGGAGGACAGAATGTCAAGGGTATTTTTTTTCTGAACTTTTTTGTCTAATTGATGAGTTTTATCTCTTCTTGTTCTTAATTGGCTTAATATGCAATTTATGATTCTGTACTTGTATGTTATATTGTATATTGCACTGTATTATTTAAATATTGCAAATTGTGTTTAGTGTATGTTGTATTACATATACATAGCACACAGTATATAAGATATACTTATATTCACACACTACTTTATTATATTCACTGGATTCACTGGCACTGGATTAAAGCCATGTGTCATGGGTGTGAGCATGGGCGTGACGTGAGTGACCAATTGTCATGGCAACATCAGGTCACGTAAAGACTTTGACACGTACACATATAGAAAAGATGCGCAAATTGGCCATGGCCAGTGAAAAGTGCAGGGGATGAATTTACATTTTATTAGAAGTGCGTGGGACACGTCCCCTGCATCCCCTGTGGATTCTACGCCCATGCCTAACACCATATCACTACTAGAGATTTACTAGTGTCACTGCCAGACTAATTTTAGTCTTTTTACAATATCGGTCTTCGTCGTTTTAATTTTAAAGGAACTGTTGTTGATATTGTTTCGGTCTTTAACAGTCATTGGATTTGCTTTGCTCAAGTCACTGCTCCTTATTTATCAAACTGAACAGCAATGAATTTATCCCTAAATCCTTCGTAGGAGCATTTACACAATAAGTCTGGTATTCTGGAAAATGCATTTAACGTTCGTATCCTACGAGAGCTTGTGGGTGTCACGTTTTGTGACGCAACGGAGATAAGGACGGATGCAATCGCAGGTAAACAGTTTTATTGAGAGACACAGGCAGGTAAATCCAAAACATGATCCAAAACGTGATCCACAAACATGCAAGAGGTCAGGCGATCGGCAAACAGACATAAACTGGGCAAGGCAGGAAACTATGTCGTGGTACGGAAAACAGGGTCGAGATACAAAACATGAATCATGAGCTATGACTATGAACTGAGAGCGGAGAAACCAGCGTGAACTAAACAGATGAATCTAAACATGAAACGGGCTATGACTATGGTTAACTATGGAACGGCCTCTAAACTAATCGACTCTAATATATCTTATCAAATCTATTCTAATATTCCGCGCCGTGTGCTGGGAGGCGCGCGGTATATGTACACAAACTTAATCAGCGTCCTAATGGCTGACGGCTGAGGGTAATTCAGACCCACGTGAAACAATAGCCAATGACAGAACATGGAGGAGACATAACACAAACATAACAAATGCACGTGTCGAAATGTGATGATTGTCAACAAGGGAAAAGCAGGTGCTCGCGCACCTTGCTTGTCCATGCGCGCTCACATGCTCTCCCGCGCGCTGCTTAAAGGGGAAACCGTGACAGTGAGTGTGTGTACATTTACATACTGTATAAGGAGACTCAATAACATGAACCTTGATTGACTGCCTTCATATCATATATCTGACGATAGGTTACTGATATTTTATGTACCATTTTTATTAAGATTATTATGTTTAAATTGTGTGTCTGTGGTAGCGGCAGTGGTTGAGCTGCATTATTGGACGATTGAGCTCACTGTGAGTTTTGCCTTTTATGGCGTTATGGGGAAAAAAGAAAACTACAAATAAGGCGTAATGCAGGAAGTGAAGATGTTCACTGACAGAGGGACAGCATAAAAATGTGTGAAAGTCACACGCATCTATTTACAGCTAAGAACAGAATGAAGAAGTGACGCACAAGTTACAGGAAAATAACTTTTCTATTACACTTTATATGAGTTATTATAGATACATTCAATAAGACAGAGTGTTTCAGAGATGTAATTCAGTAAATAAAGGAAATAATACATGTTTTTTTTTCCTCACTGATGAAAAGTTTTGGCACCTAGGGGGAGGTTGCTGTGTGTTTGCTGTTTACCTTGTTCCAGTGTTGTTGAGAATGATGCAGGTGGAGAGTTTGTTGTTTTACTCTGAGGCGGTTCTGATGGAGGTGTTGTGTGTTTTTTCCTCGAGTGTGTTGAAGTTTCTCTTATTCCTACTGAAAAGAATGACAAAACTTGTTAAAATGAGTTACTTTTTTTTTATATCAAATGGTTATTCAAGACTGCAATCAATGTTAATGTACAAAGATTCATTGGTATAAAATAAAAATAATAAGATAAAATAAAAAGTGTGAGCACGAACAGTCTTACCATTTGTAAGTTCCATCCCACCATATATATTCCATATATAGAGAGAGAGTCATGTGAGAAAATAAGTACACACCATGGAAGCCCCAAAACCACAAGGAACATCAGCGTTTTCATTTATTCAGAAATATCAAAATATCTGATATTCTGTGGAAAAAGTAAGTACACACTTGGCCTCAGAAGCTAGCATTGCCCCCTTTAGAAGAAATAACTTCTTGTAGGCATTTCTCATAATTTTCCCCCAGTCTCTGACCTCAGCTTGCTGAAATTTGTGACTACTCTTCCATGCATTATTCTTTCAGTTGCAAGATGTTTGAGGGTTCTCATGCATGCAGTACTCATATCAAATCCCCCACAACATTTCAATGAGATTCAAATCCAGAACGACTAGGTCATTCCATAACCCTCCATTTCTTCTTTTTGAGCCATTCGTTGGTGGAATTTCTTGTGTGCTTAGGATCATTATCCTGTTGAAAGGTCCACTTTCGGTTCAACTTCAACTTTCAGACAGATGGCCTCACATTATCTTCAAGTACTCTTTGATATGATGCAGAATTCATAGTTTAATCAATGAATAGAAGCTGTCCAGTCCCTGTTTGTATGAGGTGCTTCTCCTGAAAATCTGTCTTTGGTAGCTGTTACTGTGGCCAACCAACTCTGTCTTTGATTCGTCTGTCCAGAGCACATTATTCCAAAAGGCCTGGTCTGTGCCTAGATGCTCCATGGCAAACTGTAGTCTTGCAAAGGCTTTTTCCTGGCACGCCTCCCATGCAGGTCAACTTTGTGGAATCTCTTTCAGATTGTAGAAGCATGTACTTTCACAACAACAGTTGTGACACTTAGTAGCAGACTCTGTGATTAAATTTTGGGTTCTTTGAGACTTCTTTTTGCATCAGATGGTCTGCTCTTGGGCTGAATTTGCTGGGACAGCCAGTCCTGGACAAATGGGCAGTTGTTCGAAATCTGCGCCATTTGTAGATTATTTTCCTTACAGTGGAACGATGTATTTCAAATTATTTGAAGATTTTTTTTTTAAAATCCCTTGCCAGACTCATAGGCCTCCACAACCTTTTATCTGAAGGCCTTACAGAACTCTTTAGCTCTTGGTATGATGACACCACAAACCTCAAAAACAAAGGGAACACCAGACACTAGATATGAGAGTGGTATAAATAAGACAGGTTCCACGTGCACTCCCTAAGCAGGTCCGAATCACCTTCACCCAATCTACACCTGATTCTAATTTTATGGATTTTAAGGTGTGATAAATGCAGGGGTGTACTTACTTTTTCCATGGGACTGATCTGTTATTTGTTCATTTAAACTGTGAAAATTACTACAAAATGTCAATTTTATGTGTCATTTGATAGTGTATCACCTTTATTAATAGGCATTGTTTCAAAGAGGGTCAAATGTTTGCTTGTCCAAATATGTAAAAAAATTAAAAAATAAAAAAGACAACAATTTCCATGTGGTGTAATTATTTTTTCACATGACTGTATGCTTTTATGAATGACACTCTACTATCCTCACAGCTATACTGTTCCAAGATGTTAAAAGAAAGCCTTTGTTTCAACACGACAAGTGAACCCCGAGATTTACTGTCTAATGACGTTGATGCAGCAACATCATAAAATTTATTAGAGAAGCTCTGGACACCTGATTTCCTCAAGTGTGACTCTTGATTAAGTGCCATGTCAACGTGCTGTCTATGCAAATAATCAAGACAGGCAGCTCGCTGGGATCATTTTATCTTTTCACATTCCAGCTATGTGAAAATATGAACAGTTTCTGTTGCATTATGTTATAACTGTAAAATAATATAAACAAATGTTATGTGAACATTATCCCTGTGGCTCCGGTCTTCTGAATGAGTTAACTTCTCCTCATAGGTCACAAGTTTAGTGGAACATTTTAAAAAGATTTGTTCTGTTTTACTCGACTGCTCAGGCTGGTAAATCTGTCACGCAATTCTCTTACAGAATTTGAACAGCCAGACAAGTCCTTCTGAATGTTATCTAATCTGTCTTGCAGGATTTTACACTCTGCTTTGATAAACAACTGTACAAACAGTTAGTTAATTAACATGGATAAGTCGTTGAATATAAGTAGAGTCGGCAGAACCACTGAACTAAGCTGCCATCGTGCTCACGGGTCACGTGACTCTCCAATAATGACTGTTTTTATCACTGATATGGCACATGACACTGGAGTAAAGCATGCTCACAGTCATTAATGAAAACATTTACTTTTAACAGAAACATTTTCTCTTCTTTATAAATAAAGGTAAACATTATTAAGAGACATGTTGACAAGGCTAAATGACACCTACATAAACCCTTCATGACACGTAACATGAGCCTACATAAATATTTATAAAGACTTATTCCAATAAGTGTCAGCTGATATAAAGACTGCATTTCTCAATGTAAATGTCAAGATGAGAGAAGAGCTTGTCTAGTGATATAGATTTCTGTTGAGGTAAGGTTGTGTAATGACTTACATTAGATCATTAGAACAACTCAGTTTGTAGCTCAGTCTCCTTCTGGTCTGTCTGTGTCACATAACGGTAATGAGGTGGCTAATAGTTTTATGCATGAGGGTAAAATTGTGAAGAAATGGACAAAGGTGACATTTCTGTAATGTGTCTCAAACGTGGAAATTGGACTAAATGGTGACATGAAAACTTGCTTTATGTTACATAGTGAAGGATTTGACGGTATATCGCAAATTGTGTAACTTTTGCATCCCACATGTCCTCAAATCTTTGTAATATGGAGAGAATATTGAGAGAATTAAATGAAATTGGCGAGCTTACATTCATTTTAATTTCACAAATAATTGCACTTGTATGAAATATCAGAGGACGAGGTCAGAATGGAGCAGCTGATCGTCTGATAGAGCTCCAAGTATGCTGAAGCCCATGGGCATAGCCGGAGTGGCTCATCAGGAGAATCGTCAGAATTCGCGGTGGGACGCTCATGAATTGAGCTCATAAAATAAGCATGTGTTACATTATTGCGTGACTAATAACTAAAGTAACAAATTACACTACATTTGTATTTAAAGCAGCGCATCAGTTATGTATGCATTAAAAAGTGCTGTTTTCTCACGTCACCTGCCTCAACACCTCAACACACATGCTCGCTCTCTCTCTCTCTCTCTCTCTCTCTCTCTCTCTCTCTCTCTCTCTCTCTCTCTCTCTGTCATACACACACGTGCACATAGTCATGTTCTTACTGTGGAGATATAAACAAACCGTCGTCACATGTCGTGGCGTGAGGTAGCTGCCAAAAAGTATATTTCTTAGTGAAATACTTCATATTAGTTTGAATGCAAACAAACATTGTTTTTCATAATGTTACTGTTGGACTTTTTGTAGAAGAAAACTATACTCAGTAGGCTGTTATTTGTAATTTATTTTAAGATAACTTATATTCTTGTTGAAACATGTCAGTAATAAATATAACGGGATAGTAAGAACTGAACTGTCACTTCATTTATCCAAGTTCTTCCACCATAATAAAATGGGCTGGTTTTCGGAATTAAACTCCCGAGCTGAAAATGTGTCCCACTCCGGCCCTGCCCATGGTGGAGGTAGTGTTAGTGAGCTGCAACCATCGCAGGTTGCCATTGTACCAGAGGTACCGACCAGAAAGCAGATTACTCTCGCCCTGTTCAAGCTGGCATCCTGTGCCGAGTACAGTGTATTGGGGGAAACTTTCAGGGTCAATAAAACGACCATCCATGGATGTGTATATGGTGTATGCACAGCTATTAAAGAAAAATGAATGCGGCGTTATATCAGGCTGCTGAATGTAGCGGAGGCCAATGAAATTGCATACAGTAATTCCTTGCCGCATCTTGTGTCACAGGTTTGCAGTGCACTGGATGTCACACACATCACTTATTCTTTCCTCGACTGATGGATAAATTCTGTCATGTGACACTTTTGTTTTGCGTGAATGTCATTTTTCTCGACAAAAACTGTTTCCAAACTATTTTGTCGCACCATTTAAAATGTCGATATAGAGTTTATGTGCTAAAGTTAAACGAACAACGATTATGTAGAAGCTTGTGAAATTCTATCAATAATTTGCATTTCCATCAGCTATATCAGTAAACATTTTAATGCGCTAAAGCTTTCATCGCAAAAAAAAAAAAACATGGATGGAAACGTGGCTACTGACACCTTTTGAAGCTTTTTATAAATGTTTATGTAGACTTATGTCAGTTGTAATGAAGGAATTATACAGGTGTCATGTAGCTCTATAAACGCTACAGTGTTACCAAAATAAATCATAGATTAGACTGAGAAATATGTCAAATCCAATCTGATACCAGTCCAAAGTTTCAGGCCAGTCTGATATCCATAATCAATATTTACTGCCAATTATAGCTTGATTTTAATGTGTCACAAAATGACTCGTAGTGTAAAACCCTCAGTTATGGTACATGGAGAAGACATTTTGTTACATATGTAACTATAATTAATTTGAAGACTGATCAAGTCTGTTTTCACTGAATTTCAACTTTTATTGTGTATTTAAATGCTTTACCTTTAACATGAAGCTTGATCTCTCTGTATTCCTTCTCAATCCTGCACCTGTAGTCTACCGCATCCTCTTCTCTCAGGTCAGATATGAGCAGAGACAGATTACCTGGAGAATTGTGATTAAACAGCTGAAGTCTGCCACGGTAGTGTTCATCATTTAACACTTCTGTCGGACGTCCTGTTCTGTAGGACCCCCAGGTGAATTTCTGAGGTTTGGTGTGCAGGTTAGAGCAGGAGCAGGGTAACAGCACTGAACCACCTTTGTATCCTGTGATATCTACATGTTTATCACCATAGAGAGCACAGCCTACAGAAACAAACATACAAAAACTCACTTTCTACTGAATGCAATATGAAGTACAACATTTCAAAATTATTATAGGGATGTAAAATAATCTCACTGAAGATTCCTCCTTATTCATTCGCCCACCTCTCTTCATCAGTACATTTTAGACTGAAGTTAATCAGGAAGAAAAAATCCACATGATCAAAGCTGAACAGGTCTAAATAAGGAGATTATAACACAAGGCATGACTGTAAACCCAGTCTGGACAGAAACCACATGAACTAAACACAAAGCAGCTGATCTAAGAACTGGATAATATTCTCTCTCCTTTCTGTAATAGAAAATAGAAAATAACTTCACTCACCTGCAGTGACGTGAAACACAACAGACAAAAGATACAAGCACTTCATCATTACTGATTCTTCTGCACACACACACACACCAGTCTCTCAAAGTGAAATACACACACTCTCTGTCACACTGCCTGAGTGTCTCTCTGTTATATAGTGTGATTATCAGGAAACCACAACAACCGCTGTCTCATTTCTGAAAATCTTTTAATCACTCTTTCCATGACCTAATATATATTGCAATATACAGTATTAATATTTATTCATATATTTTCTCATGTGGTCATTTTATCTTTTATGTATAGTGTCATCATTGAAAAAAAAAAAAAAAATGTGCATGATCTGCAGCATTAACTTCACTCATTTCTACACACATGAATTCTAGTGTTTACCAGCAAGTGGGTTTCCCTAGACTTACAGCAAGTAATAAAGATAAATTTACCATGTGTGAGCTGAGGAGCATTTACAATAATCATGAAATGGAGTCGAAGACAGAAGCAAATGCAGGTTATGTAATTTAATACCAAAAACAACAAGTGCAAAATACATAAACTTATACAGGCAGAGGTCAGGTGATCAGACAAACAGTCAAAACAAAGTTAGACAGAGAGACGATGTCAAAAATGAGAACAAAGTCAAAACCAGAAAAATAAACACGATATCAAAGCTTGGTTTAGACAAGAGAGCTAATCAACTGAGTGTATACTTCTCAAAGACAGTGTGTGAACAGTCTCTATAAAGGAGTGGTGTGGGTGAAGGTGCTATTGGCAGAATATGTCTCTAATTGGAATTCAGGATGGTGAACGTGTTGTGTGTGAGTTTGGGAGTTGCAGTCTTTGTCGGCCATGTTTGTAGTTCGTGGTGCATTCTGGGAAATGGAGTCGCTGGTTTGCTGTGATATGACAAGAATATGGTCGTGTGATGATCATGACTCCTTATGAAAAGTAAGATTAATCATGAGAGTATAATTGTTATCAATAGCATAGTTTATTAGAGTTTAACCCACTAACCCCGTAAGGCCGAAAAACCGGCTTGCCCATCTTTGACCTATTCCCGTAAGGACGATATACCAGCTTGGTCGTCTATGCCAAGTACCCATAAGGCCGATATAGCGGCTTTACAGTGTAAACGTTATCCCCGTAAGACTGGCATACCGGCATTACTCTGCTATGATTCCTTACTAATTAAATTTTTTTTTTTTTGACCCGGAAGATTGATCACGTCATGACGTCACGACGTGATTACGTCATTACGATGAAGATAATCCAAGAGTGAATGTTGTAGATAAACTGATGGTGTAATAGTAGAAGTTAACTAAAAATGCCAAAGCGAAAAGCTAATTGTGTTCCAGCTAAAGTTACACCTACAGTGAACACAGGTACATCTAAATCAGTGAAAAAAAAGAAAACATACACAGTTACACAGGTGAAAGCAAGGATTCTAGATAGTGACAGCAGTCAAAGTTCAGGCGATGTTGAAACCGAAACTGATAGTGACGCAAACTCTCATGATTCATTTGATTTGGCACTAAAATGCATTTATTCAAAGGCATTGACCACGCTGATGCTCGTATGGTACTTCTAAATGAGTATAAGGATTTTAGGGAGCATTTTTCGTAATTTCTCTAGTTAAGAATTGTGCTCTAAGTGGAGTAAAAACACTGAACTGCTTCAATTTTCAAAGTAATATTACACAAATACATTATTATAAGTTGTTTCAAGGCCTAAAAATGTTCAAATTAAAATGCTGATTTGGTGTCAATTTTGGCCCGGGAACTCAAGGTTGGCATGCTGTTTCTATGGGGAATATAGGGTTGTGGGACATAATACTGTGGGAAATAAGGGGTAGGAGGGTTAAAGAGCTTAAAATGTAAAAAAAAAAAAAAAAAAAAAAGTGGTTTAAAAATGCATAATTAAAATTTAATTGTGTATTTATGCTAGGGCTTTGATTATAGAGCTATAGCTAAGCGACTACGTAACGACATCTTGTGCCAAAAAGCTGCTTCTACAGCTGATCTATGGATAATTGCTCATTAGAGATCTAAATCTACATCCAGATTTCATTTATTGTCTCATATACACAATACAATTGTTTTCCTTAAAGCTGCTTTGTCTACTGTTAAAAGTCCTCTACAAATAACATTCAGTTGAAATAAATAGGACAATCTACTAGACAATGTTTACACTGCATTACTTTCTAATTCTGACAGACTACATAATAACTACTCATGAAAACAAATGCTAAGCAACAACGAGTGAAAACACAGAACTCATAAATGGGAACCAGTCAGGGGAAACACAAGACAGGTGTGTACAGGAAATCAGTGGAACAACCAAGGAAGAAATTCATATTATGAGAGAGATGCCCTCTGCTGGTCTGGTAGGGAATTGTCTGTGGTGACAAACATAAAGTGATCTTTTCTATTTTTAGACTCTTCTTTGTGTCACATTATCTATGTAAATTGTGCAAAACATCAAACTCTTATATATTGTGCTTCATTATTATGGTTTCTATTTAACACACTGGGTTCAGATTTTTTATCTGTTAAGTGCATTATGAACTATTTAAGTATTGATTGGTTTGATTCACTCCAGAAACATTGTAGGATTTCAGAAGCACTGTGTAGAAAACCGGATCTCCACACTAGCCTGCTTTACAGATTTATTTCATTTTTGTCTATAATACAAGATGAGATGGGCTTTTATAGGAAAATGATGAACAACAGATTAGCATGATGCCGTTCCCTTTCAAAGGGGAACTTTGACGTTGCATTTAGCATAACGGTATGGGGACCGCCCTTGCGCGCGTGCCCGGTATTTGAAGCTTGTGTAAAATCATGCCTCTACTTATAGGCCTGCCATGATCAGGTGACGTGGCAATTAAGCGGGTCGCATGGTATATATATGGCACCTGTGAACCACACCGGCAGCCTTATTATCTTCAGCGAGACTGCATGTCTGTGGTTTGTGTAAATAAATAAATAAGTAAATAAGTAAATAAATAAATAAAGAAGCTTAATTTCTACTCTGTATTTCTCAATATCTCTAAATTTTCTACCCCTTTTTTAAACAGCAGCCCTTGAGGACTCTGACTGTCAGCATTGTGAACATTTCACAATTAGGCAGCTCTGCTCTCAGCTTGCTCTCTTCTTGTCCGAAGGGAGTTGGATTTCAGAGCCTCGCGGTCGTGGGGTTATTGTATGGATTTGGAAGAGGAGCTCTCTGCCTGACTTTAGAGCTCGCGTCACGACTTCTCCTTCCGCTATGGAAAGCCGAAACACCCTTGCTGACTCCGAGGAGTCGGTAGAGGGTGCCATTGCACTAAAAACCGACAGCAGCTCTCAAGTATATAAAGAGCTGCTTGAGGTGATCACTAGGGCGGTTCAAAAGTTGAATATAGACTGGCCCGGGGAAGAGGAAGTGGCTCGTAGCAGGCTGGATGAGCACTTCGTCTCCAGTGAAAATAAAAATAAAGCTCCCTCACACCGCAGGAAACTCCCCTTTTTTCCGGAAGTGCATGATGAGATATCACGCTTCTGGAAAACACCATACACTAGCCGTGTTTATAACCCCGCAACATCTGATTACTCAGCCATTGTGGGGAGTGAGCAGCACGGCTATTTAGCGATGCCAAAGGTGGAGGAGGCGCTTGCGAGCCACCTCTCTCCATTAATGGCAGGTAATTTAGGGAGGCCAACTTTACCTTCTAAGCCATGTAAGGCCACTGCGGCGTTGGTGGGCAAAGCCTATGTGGCAGCGGGTCTTGCTTGTGGGTCCCTGCATACAATGGCAGTGTTGCAGGCCTACCAAGCAGACCTGCTGAGTGAGCTTGATACTGGTGAAGGAATTGGGCCCGAGGCAGTGGCAGAGCACAGCTGCGCCACAGATTTATCTATCTGGGCGACCAAACAAATGGCCCGCCATATCGGCCGTTCAATGGGTAGCCTGGTTGTGGCGGAAAGGCACCTATGGTTCAACCTGTCAGGTATGGGGGACAAAGATAAGGTCTCCTTGCTGAACGCCACTGTTAAACCTTCCAGCCTGTATGGCGCGCGGTCAATGGCATCACCGACAGGTTTCGCGAGGCAAAACAGCAAACGGCGGCATTCAGCCAGTTCCTTCCCCGTCGTGTTGAGTTTTCATGGGCCTCCATGAGTGGAGCCCGGGCCAGCGCTGGTGCGAGGGAGACGCAGAAGACGAGTGTGGCGGCCTGCCTCCCCCCGCAGAAAGCCAGGGGGACCGGGCGGCCACAGCCACAACCTGTTAAGAGGCCTGATCTAAGAATGATCATAAAAGCAAAGCAGGCAATGAAGGAACAGTCTTGATGGGCCACGGAGGGACGTATCAGGGGACATGAGGTTGCTAGCGCAGTTAACCCCCAGTGCTACTGTAGGGCCTGCCCTGGCCAAGGCCATCCCATGTTTTCAGTCTTCTCTGGTCAGCGACCATCACAGGGCAACGGAAATTTGATGCTTTCCCTCCAACAAAATGTGGAAAAGCTAACATCGGTGAAAGACCATTTGGCAGCATGGAAACTACTGCCAAATGTGTCCCCATGGGTTCTGTCTAACATAGAAAAGGGTTACCGGGTCCAGTTCAGAGCTCGACCCCCCCGGTTCAGAGGTGTGCTCACCACAGTTGTCAGCACAGAGCAGAGCCCAATGTTAGCGCAGGAAGTAAGTTCCCTTTTGGACAAAGGGGCCATAGAGTATGTACCCCGTTCCCTAAGGGAGGGAGGTTTTTACAGCCATTATTTTTTGGTCCGCAAAAAAGATGGGAGTATGTGGCCAATTTTAGATCTGCGTCATCTGAACCGTACTCTTCGGACATACAGGTTCAAGATGCTGACGCTCAAACTTATCGTGCCACAGATTCAGTCCGAGGACTGATTTGTGATGATAGATCTGAAAGATGCATATTTCCACATAGGAATATCACCCAGTCACAGAAAGTTCCTGAGGTTTGCGTTTGGAGAAAACACATACCAATTTTGGGTTCTTCCCTTCGGGCTAGCTTTATCCCCTCGCTCCTTCACAAAGTGCATGGATGCTGCTCTGGCTCCCTTGCAACTCCAGGGCATCCGTGTACTAAACTACATGGACGACTGGTTAATTTTAGCACGATCCAGGGAACAGGCGGTTCAACATCGAGATGTTGTTCTCGCCCACATGAGGAGCTTGGGGCTCAGGTTGAACCTCAAGAAAAGTATGCTTTCTCCAGTGCAGAGGATTATGGGATATGGGATTCTACTACGATGAGGGCATTTCTATCCCCAACACGCGTACAATCAATCCTATCAACTTTGAGCAAGATAAAGCTAGGTCTGGGCATCCCCTCCAGGCTTTACGAGAGGCTGTTGGGCCTTATGGCAGCTGCAGCCAACGTCATACCGTTGGGCCTATTGCACATAAGACCGTTTCAGTGGTGGCTGAAAAGTCGGGGGTTTCATCCAAGGATGAAACCTCTGAGAGTAATCAGTGTCACGCGGAGATGCCTACGTGCTCTGAGTATTTGGAGGTGCCCGCAGTTCCTAGCCTCGGTTCACACTCTAGTGGCATCTCGCAAGACGGTAATGACAGACGTGTCCCTCATGGGCTGGGGTGCAGTCTTAAATGGCTGTCCAGTTCATGGTCTTTACAGAATCATCTGGATTGGCATATAAATCGCCTAGAGATGCGAGCTGTATTCCTAGCCTATTCCTATTCCCACCAGGGAGGGTTACGTTCACGCCCCCTGTTCAGGCAGGTGCAACTAATCCTTCTCTGGGCAGAGGGAAAGTTCTTGTCAGTGAGTGCAATGTACATTCCGGGCAGCCGGAATGTAGGGGCAGACATCCTGTCGAGGCAGGGGCAGAGGCCCGGGGGTTGGAGGCTCCATCCACAAGTGGTGAAGTCCATATGGCGGAGGTTCGGACAAGCGGAAGTGGATGTGTTCGCCTCCGAGGAGACAACACACTGCCCACTGTGGTTCGCCCTCACTCCTCCTGCACCATTGGGGCTGGACACCATGGTGCACACGTGGCCGAGGTCACATCTATATGCTTTCCTCCTGATCACTCTGCTCCCACAAGTTCTAGCGAGAGTTCGCCAAGACCGTCTACGTCTGCTGCTTGTAGCACCTTATTGGCCAGCTCGAATATGGTTCTCAGAGATAATTTCCCTGCTCAACGGTACTCCTTGGGAGATTCCCATCCGCAGGGATCTACTGTCTCAAGCCGGAGGGCTGATTTACCACGGCCAGAACTATGGAAACTGTGGGCCTGGCCCCTGAGGGGCACCAGCTCATAGATTCTGGTCTCACAACTGAGGTTGTAGAGACCATGTTAAATGCTAGAGCACCATCCACAAGGAAATTGTATGCGTTCAAGTGGCGGCTTTTTGTCTTGTGCTGTGAGGAACGTCAGCTAGACCCAGTGAACTGAGCAATAGCTACATTCCTGGAGTTCTTACAA
Source organism: Ictalurus furcatus (assembly GCF_023375685.1). Lineage (NCBI taxonomy): Eukaryota > Metazoa > Chordata > Actinopteri > Siluriformes > Ictaluridae > Ictalurus > Ictalurus furcatus. Next base: position 5,826,806 of record NC_071256.1, read on the forward strand.
GAATGTTTCTCAGCTGGGTTGACTCCTTCTACAATCAGGGTTTACGTGGCCACTATTTTGGTCAGCCACACCCCTGTTGATGGAGCCTCTGTGGGGCAACATCCTCTAACTTCGAGGTTCATGCGTGGTGTCACACGGCTGAGGCCCATCTGCAGGCCACGAATACCTTCCTGGGACCTTTCTGTGGTCTTGGAAGGTCTGTCAGGGGCCCCATTTGAGCCCTTAGAGTCAGCCTCTGAGAAGCTTCTGACTCTAAAGGTAGCTCTTCTACTGCCCCTGACATCTCTCAAGCGAGTGGGAGATCTACAAGCTCTCTCTGTTGCCCCCTTCTGCCTTGAATTTGCCCCTGGACTAGCCAAGGCCTTCCTGTATCCTAGGCCGGATTATATTCCTAAAGTGCCTACATCGGCTGCCCACCCTGTGGTGTTGTAGGCCTTCTGCCCTCCTCCGTTCCTCACACCGGAACAAGAGAGGATGCACCTGCTGTGTCCAGTAAGGGCTCTCTGTACTTATGTCCACCGGTCCGGCCAGTGGCGTAAGTTGGAGCAGCTGCTGGTCTGCTGTGGAAGCGACAGTGAAGGTGATGCTGTGCCATCATAGTGTCATCACAGAAGCAGTGCATCTCTAATTGGATAGTGGACGTAATCTCTATGGCTTACAAGGCGCGCGGTCGCGCCATGCCTCTGGGCATAAGAGCTCATTCCACTAGGAGGGTCACCTCCTCGAAGGCTTTGTCCAAAGGGGTATCCTTACAGGATGTGTGTGCTGCTGCGGGATGATCTACACCACACACATTCATTTGTTATTATTAGCCTGGAAATTCATTCCACCCCGGGCTCGAGTGTCTTCGGGCTTGGGTCCTTTTGAACAGGCCGTACCCTCGGTATGACGGAGTGGGTATTCCCATTCCCATACTGTTATGCTAAATGCAACGTCGAAGTTCCCTTTGAAAGGGAACGGTGGGGTTAACCCTGTTCCCTGAGAAGGGAACGAGACATTGCATAGCTTTGTCATACCGGGGCAGGCCTGTGAATTGCGTCTTCGCTTTAGATAATAGAGGCTGGCGGCGTGGTTCACAGGTGCCATATATATACCATGCGACATGCTTAATTGCCACGTCACCTGACGCAAGGGCACGCAAGAGCACTCCCATACTGTTATGCTAAATGCAACGTCTCGTTCCCTTCTCAGGGAACAGGGTTATATGCGTAACCCTGACGTTTTCCTGCAGTACATGTCGTAATGTTTTATTTTCTTTGCAAAAATTACCGTTTTTATCTATTAAAGAATTACATGTCTTACTTTGTCAGTTTATAGTTATAAACAGTATAATGTTGAGAAACAGAAACAACACGTTAGTTAAATGTTGTTGCTGGCTCCTATATACGTCCACCAAGAAGCAGGCCTAGACTAGATTTACTGAGAATGCCACCTTGTCACTACAACATGAGACATTATTAAACTTGCCAGTCAGATTCAGCCAGATCACTATGTACAGTACCAACTAGTATGGAGGATGTTAGGACTGATAACAGCCATAAGAGTAATCCCCCTCCTCCTTGTGCTAGAGTTCTTTAAGGCTCCACCTTATGAGGAAGATAACAGACTGAAATGGGTGTCTCTGAAAACTACCTTTTTGATAGTGTTCACTTCAGAGAAAATAGTGGAAGAACTACATACTCTGGTAATAAGCTCTTCTTGTGTGTGCTCCTCGTGCCATCATGGCAAACGTTATCCAGTTGATTCTCGCCACTCCTGCAAGTTAGGGAGGTTGAAATAGTAGTTAAGTATATAACTGGGGTTCAGTGAAACCTGGATATCCAGAGTAAATGCAAATAGGTTTATGGAATAATGTCCATATGACAGTGATATTTATTGTAAATACTATGTCACACACCACTTGTGACTGCGCTGAATGCTCTCACCATACATACACACACACACACACACACACACACGCACACACACATGCACACACACAAACATATGCACACATTCATTCAGACACACACACACACGCAGACGCACACACAAACATATGCACGCACACACAAACATATGCACGCACACACACACACACACACAGGAAGATATCCGGTGATTCTCACCACATCTGGCAGTTACCTGGTGTTCATAAAACCACAGCTGCATACATATCTAGTGCTCTCATGTTAGAGCCAGTGTGAGACACTCAGCATGTCAGAGTAACCACATGATTGTGGCCAGGGCAGCATGGGGGCTGATGGGAGAATGGCTTCTTCCTCTTTCTCACAGCATCAGTTAACCGACATTGTGCCATGTGCCACAGAGAATACTGAGTGATACTCCACATTTAACACGCACACTGCCATACATCCCTTACAGTTTTTTTTTTCCATTTTATTTTTTTAATTGGTTACATGTATTTATCAACACTGAGATCAGTTTTTCAGAACTCTTCTCTACCAACATGCAGCTCAGTACAGCAGTTAACCTCACATCCAAAAATGCAGACTAGATCCATCTTCATTCGTTTGTTCGTTCTTTCATTCATTCATTCAGCTTCAGTGATTACTTTATCCTGCTCAGGGTCACGGTGTATCTGGAGCCTATCCTGGGAACACTGGGGTCAAGGAGGGAATACACCCTGGAATACACACTCATTCACACTTAGGTGCAATTTAGCATAGTCAATACACTGGTAAGTTTTTGGGAGTTGGAAGGAAACCGGAGACCCCAGAGAAAACATGGACATGGGGAGAACATGTGAAACTCCACACAGACAGTAAACTGAGCTCAGGATTGAACTGGGGACCCTGGAGCTGTGAGGGAGTAATGCTACCTGCTGTACCACTGTGCTGCCCATAGATCCAAACATGCCCGCTTATGTATAGAAAAAACAAAGTGTGTAGGTTTACAGCTAAATTAGGAAATAAACTGTGATTGACTGATTGTTTATTCATTTATTAAGTTTTTTATGATGCGATTTTGAATACATTTTTTTAAAAATACTGTGTTAATTTTATAAACTGTACACAACAGGATGGCTTTACCAGCGTGCAGTTCAGTACAGCAGATAACTTCACATCCATAATGTACTATTGTCATGAACCTCGAATCGGCACGGAGCCGAGTTCTTTCTTGGCCTCCCCCGGGGTCATGGACCAGGGAGATCAGGATAAGTTGCGTGAAAGTCTTTGGTAAGCTGTGGATCCAGTATGTCCTGCTTGGGAACCCAGCACTGTTCCTCAGGTCCATAACCCTCCCACTTGACCAAATACTCCAGCTTGCCTCTCCTGTGTCTAGATTTGAGGATGTTCTTGACACGATAAGCTGGTTGTCCATCAATTTCCAGAGGGGGTGGAGGAGTTTCAGCTGGTACTTATGTGGCTAATGGACCGTTGATAACAGGTTTGAGACGTGATACGTGGAAAGAGGGAGAGATGCGGCTGTGTCATGGCAGTTCCAGACGGTAAGTGACTTCATTGATTCGCTTGAGGATCTTGAATGGTCCAGTGTATCTTGGCGTTTGTTTTTTTTACAGCTATGAGCTTGTCTTAAGTCCTTGGTGGACAACCACACCCTATCGCCTGGTTGGTAATTAGGGTGTTCGTTGCGGTGGCGATCTGCTTTGTGCTTGTAGGTGTCTGTGGTCTCCTTCAGGCGTTGGTGGGTGTCAGCCCAGACACGCTCGCTACATTTAAACCATTGGTCAACGGCAGGAGCTGCAGTAGGAGTCGCGTTCCATGGGAACAGTGGAGGTTGGTACCCTAGTACGCACTGGAAAGGAGTGCGTCATTAATTAGACATTGGAAGACTGAGGGAGCGTTAGAAAGTCCATACGGCATGACCTGATACTCATAATGACCTGAAGTTGTGCTGAACCCAGTCTTCCATTCATCTCCTTCTCGAATCCGGACCAAGTTGTATGCACTGCGTAAGTCCAGTTTCGTGAACATGGTGGCAGTGCGTAATTGTTCCAGAGCGGCTGGTACTAGCAGTAGTGGGTAACGGTACTTGACGCAACACCAGTTTAGTCCTCGGTAGTCGATGCAGGGTTGTAAACCTCCTCCCTTCTTCTCTACAAAAAAACCCCCCGCTGATGCTGGGGAAGTAGATGGTCGTATGAAACCTTGGTGCAATGCTTCCTGAATGTACTCCTCCATGGCCTTTTGTTCAGTTACTGTTAACGGATAGACTCTCCCTCGTGGTGGTGTAGTGCCTGGAAGCAAATCGATTGCGCAGTCGTAATCTCGATGAGGAGGTAGTCCACTAGCCTTCTTCTTACTGAATACTTCAATGAGATCGTGGTAAACACTGGGGATCAGAACGTTGTCCACCTTGTCAGGGCTCTCAACGGATGTGGATGCTAAGGAGATCACAGGGACTCGGAGACAGTGATTGATGCAGTGAGCTGACCAGCGAGTGATCTCCCTTTGATTCCATGAAATTTGTGGGTTGTGATGTTCGAGCCAAGGAAGACCGAGAATCACTGGATGCTGGGCCGTCACAATGACATGGAACGTAATTTTCTCCTGATGAAGAGCGCGGGTGCGGAGGTTAATAGGTTCGGTGCAGTGGGTGATTAAACCATCTCCAATGGGGGCTCCATCAATGGCTTGGACACGGCGGGGGGTGCTGGGAGGACGAACAGGGATGTTATATTGGAGTATACAGTGAGGGAAAAAAGTATTTGATCCCCTGCTGATTTTGTACGTTTGCCCACTGACAAAGAAATGATCAGTCTATAATTTTAATGGTAGATTTATTTGAACAGTGAGAGACAGAATAACAACAAGAAAATCCAGAAAAACGCATGTCAAAAATGTTATAAATTGATTTGCATTTTTATGAGGGAAATAAGTATTTGACCCCCTCTCAATCAGAAAGATTTCTGGCTCCCAGGTGTCTTTTATACAGGTAATGAGCTGAGATTAGGAGCACACTCTTAAAGGGAGTTCTCCTAATCTCAGCTTGTTACCTGTATAAAAGACACCTGTCCACAGAAGCAATCAATCAGTCAGATTCCAAACTCTCCACCATGGCCAAGACCAAAGAGCTCTCCAAGGATGTCAGGGACAAGATTGTAGACCTACACAAGTCTGGAATGGGCTTGGACCATTGCCAAGCAACTTGGTGAGAAGGTGACAACAGTTGGTGCGATTATTCGCAAATGGAAGAAACACAAAAGAACTGTCAATCTCCCTCGGCCTGGGGCTCCATGCAAGATCTCACCTCTTTGAGTTGCAACGATCATGAGAACAGTGAGGAATCAGCCCAGAACTGCACGGGAGGATCTTGTCAATGATCTCAATACAGCTGGGACCATAGTCACCAAGAAAACAATTGGTAACACACTACGCTGTGAAGGACTGAAATCCTGCAGCGCCCGCAAGGTCCGCTGCTCAAGAAAGCACATATACATGCCCGTCTGAAGTTTGCCAATGAACATCTGAATGATTCAGAGGACAACTGGGTGAAAGTGTTGTGGTCAGATGAGACCAAAATGGAGCTCTTTGACATCAACTCAACTCGCCGTGTTTGGAGCTGCCTATGACCCCAAGAACACCATCCCCACCGTCAAACATGGAGGTGGAAACATTATGCTTTGGGGGTGTTTTTCTGCTAAGGGGACAGGACAACTTCACCGCATCAAAGGGACGATGGACAGGGCCATGTACCGTCAAATCTTGGGTGAGAACCTCCTTCCCTCAGCCAGGGCATTGAAAATGGGTCGTGGATGGGTATTCCAGCATGACGATGACCCAAAACACATGGCCAAGGCAACAAAGGTGTGGCTCAAGAAGAAGTACATTAAGGTCCTGGAGTGGCCTAGCCAGTCTCCAGACCTTAATCCCATAGAAAATCTGTGGAGGGAGCTGAAGGTTCGAGTTGCCAAACGTCAGCCTCGAAACCTTAATGACTTGGAGAAGATCTGCAAAGAGGAGTGGGACAAAATCCCTCCTGAGATGTGTGCAAACCTGGTGGCCAACTACAAGAAACGTCTGACCTCTGTGATTGCCAACAAGAGTTTTGCCACCAAGTACTAAGTCATGTTTTGCAGAGGGGTCAAATACTTATTTCCCTCATTAAAATGCAAATCAATTTATAAAATTTTTGACATGCGTTTTTCTGGATTTTCTTGTTGTTATTCTGTCTCTCACTGTTCAAATAAATCTACCATTAAAATTATAGACTGATCATTTCTTTGTCAGTGGGTAAACGTACAAAATCAGCAGGGGATCAAATACTTTTTTCTCTCACTGTATTCTCTTGGTCAATGAAGTTCCCCGCCGCTTCAGAGTCTATCAGCACCTCTAAAGTACAGGAAATGCCAGAGTATTCTAATATAACTGGTAATATGAATGCAGACTGAACTGAGTACTGGGCAGTGGGTTCCCAACTCACCCCTGACTGAGGTTGTTAGACAGTTTTGGTTTCCCCTCGGGTAGAGCACTGTTTGAGAGGGCATTGTTACACGAAGTGGCCCTTCTCGCCGCAGTAGAAACAACAATGTTCACGGCGCCGTCGGTCTCTCTCCTGCATGCTCACCCGAGTCTGTCCCAGCTGCATGGGTTCACTACGGCTCTCAGATGCTGGTACTTCCGCCTCGCTGCGTAAGTCGCAGCGGCTCCGTAGTAGACGATCCAGGCATATAGCTACGTTGATGAGTGAGTCGAGAGTCAGCTGATCATCGTGACACGCCAGCTCCGTTACGATGTCGGCATTTAATCCTCAGCGAAACATAGTCTTTAGAGCGGGTTGATTCCATCCACTCCTAGCAGCCACAGTATGAAATTCAAGAGCGTAATCCGCCACACAACATGATCCCTGCGTGAAGGATAATAATTCCTCCCCAGTCTCCTGGTTGTCTGGAGAATGATCGAATACAGTGCGGAAATGTGAGGTCAGCTGATCATACGTGCTGATGATGTTCCCTTCCTGTTCCCATTCTGCGGTGGCCCAGAGGAGAGCTCTCCCGGTTAAGAGTTCCATGAAGTGGATTATTTTCTGATTCTCCGTCATGTCTGGTTACGTGGAAAAAAACAGGGAGCAGTGGAGTAAAAAACCTCGGCAGCGTGCCGGATCTCCGTCGTACTTCTCCGGCGCTGGAGTGGGAGGTAAGCGTGTGGTCGGTGCCGTAGAAAGCAGTGTAGTTTGGTTTGCCGAGCTACCTGCTCAGTCAGGCTTGCGAGACGGTGATCATGGTCATTAATCATCCAGCCATGTCCCTCGATGGCTTGCGGCCAACGGGGATCTCCCCGTTGTCCCTGTTATCTGTCACGAACCTCGAATCGGCATGGAAGCAGGAGCGGGCGGCAGGTGTAGAGCGTCGTATTGGGAAGTGCAAGAAACGTAGTCATAAGACAGGCAAAGGTCAAGCGATCGGACGAACAACACAAACGGGGTCAGGCAGAGAGCGTAGTCGAAACCGGAAACAAGGGTCGAGGATCACAAGAAGACAAACTAACTAGAACGGCTTGGTAACGCAGAGAAACGAGTTGACTGAGCGTATACTTCGCATAGATTCTGGGTGAGTGACATCCCTAAGTATTAGCGGTGAGAGTGTGTGTGTGTGTGTGTGTGTGACTGGTACCAGGTGTGTCTGATCAGAACTCCGGGGATGGTGAGCGTATGCGTGCATGAGAAGTGAGTGTTGCATCTTGGGAATTCGAGTTCTGATCTGATGGAGCTGTGACAACTATAACTATCGCATCACTTCATACACGCCTCAAAACCACAAGAACACAAGCAAAGTCTCTCTGAACAAGAACGCTTTATCACTCACAACACAATGACTTTTAGCAGGGAGTAAATCCAAAGTACAGAAAAATTTAACCTTAGAAATTCCAAGAAAATAACAAAAATAAATAAATTTGCCACACACACACACACACACACACACACACACACACACGTCAGATATCACATATCTCCAAGTTCTAAAAATATAATTTTTATATATAAAACAATTTTAAAAAATCATGCACTGAGTCGATTCAGACGAGTTCATCATTCAGACATGAACAGGAAATGCATAGTGGTAGTCGTAGCTCAGTGGTTAAGGCACATTGGGCTATCTGGAAAATATCCTGGAAACACTGGGTGTGAGGCGGAAATACACCCTGGATTGTATGCTAGTCGATTGCAGGGAAACCACACACACACACACACAATCATAAGCAGGTTATCTTAGGCACCTACCGGCATGTTTTAGGATTTAGCAATCTAATTCATTCGTTAATCTAATCTAATTAGTTAAAAAATATATTTTTAAAAGTAACACTTTGTTTCTTTAATGTTTGGTTAAAATGAAATTCCTTAGTTTTGAAAACAGTATGTAAATGTGAAAAATAGATACACAGTTTTATTGGAGTTGGAGTTTGAGTGAGAAAAGAATTCATGAATTTTGAAAGCTGAAGTTATTTAATCCTTTTTGTGTCAAAGTAATGAAAAGTGATACACAGTTAAGTCACATAGACCGCTGATGTGAGTTTCAAAAATGTGAACACAGGATTGATAAATACATGTTACTAAATATGGTGTAAAACGTAATGCAGGAAGTGAAGATGGTCACTGACAGAGAGACAGCAGACAAAGGTGTGAAATTCACACGCATCTATGTATAGTTAAGACCTGAATGAAGAAGTGACGTACAAGTTACAGGAAAATAACTTTTCTATTACACTTTATATGAGTTATTATAGATACATTCAATAAGACAGAGATTGTGAGAGATGTAATTCAGTAAATGTGTAAAAACATACACTGTAAGTATTATAGGGATGTAAAATAATCTCACTGTAGATTCCTCCTTATTCATTCGCCCACCTCTCTTCATCAGTACAATTTTAGACTGAAGTTAATCAGGAAGAAAAAATCCACATGATCAAAGCTGAACAGGTCTAAATAAGGAGATTATAACACAAGGCATGACGTGTATGTTTACCTTATGTATAAAGATTACTGCTGTCTTTGGACAATTTAACTAGAAGTACATGCTGCTCTTGAAATTTAGCATTTTAATAACATTACATTTATAAAATATAAAGCCATAATCAAATATTTCCATTGAATGTGTTCATCTCTGTTGGGGCCGATTATTATTATAACACTGTAGTAAGCAAAGTTGTTATTAAGTAAAACTCTAAATGATAAACATTTGACAGTGTTTGGTTTGGTTGTTCAGGAACAGGCCTGAACTACGGCCTACTGTAAACCCAGTCTGGACAGAAACCACATGAACTAAACACAAAGCAGCTGAACTAAGAACTGGCTAATATTTTCTCTCCTTTCTGTAATAGAAAATAGAAAATAACTTCACTCACCTGCAGCGACGTGAAACACAACAGACAAAAGATACAAACACTTCATCATTACTGATTCTTCTGCACACACACCAGTCCCTCAAAGTGACAACACACACACACACTGTCACACTGTCTGAGTGTCTCTCTGTTATATAGTGTGATTATCAGGAAACCACAACAACCACTGTCTCATTTATCATTTTTTTCTAAATCTCTTTCATCACTCTTTCCATGACTCAATTTACATTTTATATGTAGTATTAATATTTATTTATATTTTATCTCATGTGGTGGTTTTATCTTACTTTACTGTACCCCCCCCCCCCCAAAAAAAAAAAAAAGAAAAAAAAAAACTCTCCATGAACATTAATTTTAATAAACATTAACTTCACTTATTTCAACACATGACTTCTAGTGTTTAGGACAAAGCTGTAATGTCAATCAGTATATTCACCAGCAAGTGTGTTTAACTAGACTTACAGGAAGTAATGAAGACACATTTACCATGTGTGAGCTGAGGAGCACTTAGAGGCTGGTCATGAGTGATGATCATGAAAAGTAAGAATAATCATGAGAGTATAATTGTAATCAATAACATGATTTATTAGAGTTTAAAGAGCTTAAAATGTAAATAAATAAATAAATAAATAAATAAATAAAAATGTTTATTTCATTTTTTAATTTTAATTATTTATTTATTCTTCCTAGGTCTTTGATTATAGAGCTACGGCTAAGCGACTAAGTAGCGACATCTTGTGCCATAAAGCTGCTACTACAGCTGGTCTACAGTCAATTGCTCATTACAGATCTAAATCTACATCCAGGTTTCTGCCTAGCGACAAATCTAGCGACTTTTTTTGGACAAATCTTAGCGACTTTCCAAATGTCACCAGTTCTGTCCTGTAAGCACGAGGTGTTACTTTCCCGCTGCACTCTCACCTCTCTCTGCGTCTGCTCTGTTCAGTGAGAGTCTGAGAGCCGGAGATTTAACAATGTCTTGGATAACGAGACGCGCCCCTCATCCCAATTTATAGGCCTATAATTCATATGTGAATGTTTTTAGAATGCAAGATGAAAGTAATGCAACATATTTTACATGTGAAATAGTCCACGTTACTACAGCCTAGTTCTCTTGTTCAAAGTAGTTATAGTGTTCAGAAACATTTTATTTCATTCATGTTCCATACCTGTCTGTTATAGTTTTATAAAAGTCATAAAAGTTTTATATATATATATATATATAAATCATAAAAGTTATGAAAACTAATTTAAAAAGTACAAAAACAAAAAAGCAAAAAAATCTATCAAAACAGATTATAGATTAGGTGTATATATATAGATAGATTTTATATAGAATAAATAATCCTTATACATGTTCTCCTACAATATGGGGGGCGTGCCACATGATAGGGGAGGCTGGGGCTCTAGTTACAAATGGTTGAGAACCTCTGCTGTAAAGCAAAGATGCCTTCAAAAATAATAGAATTAAATGTTTCTCCATTTAGAAAAATACTCTGAAGAGCGATAAACAGTAATAAATGACACAAAGGCAATATTTGGTGTGACGACCCTTTGCTTTAAAAAAAACAAAACAAAAGTAGTCTCAGATAGAACCAGTGCAGTTTTATAAGGAAATGAGCTGTAAGTGTTATTGAGCATCTTGCAGAACCAGACACAGTTCTTCTGGAGACTTTGACTGTCGCACTTGCTTCTTATTTTTGCAGCAATATCCAGCAGCCATCATTATGGTTTTTGGTCTGAAAAGTGTCTCTTACCGCTTAATATGCTGTTGTTTTTACTGACATACAAACATTTTTTCTGTAACTTTCAATTTTGTGCTGGAAAACTAGTGTTTGGGAATCTGAAATGTTTTTATACTGACTCGATAATGTAGAAGTCTATTAATTAATGTAGAGTTTGTACTTACAGAGATATACATAGAGATATGTAAAGTTTGTACTTAAAAAAATAGGGTGCATAAGACTTTTGCACAGTACTGTGTGTATATATATATATATATATATATATATATATATATATATATATATATACACATACATATACATATACGTGTGTGTGTGTGTATTCTGTTTAGTTTTTGCGTAACATCTAGCCTATAGACAATTCTATTCCAGGACGCCCGACTTCTAATCGTCTTCTTAGTTTGTCTGTTAGCTATCTGTTTGTTTGCTCAGTGTTTTTTGGTATCTGAGCTGGAGCTTTTTAACCCTGATTTTGTATAAATAATCCTTGTGTATATGGAGCCCTATAACCTTCCTGAGAGCCCATTGTTACATATTGAACCAATATTCAGCAGTTTTGTAAATATTAAGTAAACATGAAGAAAAAGTGCTGTACATGTACTGAGTTCTGCTGGAGGTCGAGTTTGAGAGAAAACAGAATTCATGAAGTTTGAATAAGGCTATTTATATTATATACTGTATATTCATATTATTATATTCAGTGCCACAAGTTTGTGTAAGTGTAGTGAAAACTGATCCACGGTTACATCCACTCAGACTGCTAACTGTGTGAGTCCTGAAAAAGTGAATTCAGTAATGATAAATGCATGTAACTAATTGTAAGGAAAAAACGGTAACAAATTGCAAGGAGTGTTAGGAAACATTCACAAAAGCTATCTTAGAAATACACATTCATTCCAGTCAGATTCAACGATCCTCATTCTTTTATTTTTACCTGAACTCAGCAGACTTTAAAAGTCACAAACAGGAACAGATATAGGAGTCTTCTTACACAAAACAGGATGATGATAAAAGCCTTCTACATATCATTCTTATATCAGAATAAGAAATGAACACATAAGATATAAAATGATGCGTACGCTCTAAATACTTCTGCAAGATTATCCATCAGCAATTTTTAATGATTAACACACAAAGTAAATGAGGAACAATACCCTTAGCTAACATAAATAAATGTAATGCAATACTCTGGAAACCCCGCCCCCTTTCCCCCATACATTCATATATCTGAATCTGCTATTTAATTGAAAAAATAAACAAACAAACAAAAACATGAAAAACAACAATTTGGGGAAAAACATGCTTACCATGGTGTGTGTTTAATATATGTTTTCATCATTATTATATAATAACTGAGAGTGTATCTATGTATATTTACTGTGGATTAGCTTGTTATAATGCTGGCATATTCAGTGTTGTCTGCAGCGTTGATCTGGACCCGTGCTGCTCCGGCTGTGTTCACATGGGTTACAGTTGCGTAAGTAACATCAGGTTCAGTCTGTGGAAAGACAGAACATGAAAATTATACATATAACACACACATACCAATTTCTAGTGCTTTTACTGTTGACTCCAAGAAGCAAGTAAAATTATGTAAAGAAACAAATCTCCAAATCTGACTTCTTTCTTTACACCATGTGTTCAGTGAAAGCATGTGTGGTTCATGTGTGTTACCTGCAGTGTATCACAAATACAAGTAAAGATCTAAAGGTAGAAACAAATCTGCTATAACTGTTATTGTAGAAGCCATGCAGAATTAAATGGAGATTAAATTAGAAATACAGCAGGACTCAAAGACATAAAGATAATAATAAAAATGCAGCTGAGCTCAGGCCTGCATGTACACTAACCTGATCCTTCTGCTTTCTCTTACAGTCCGGACGTCCTTCAGTAATCACGTTCTCTCCACATCTTCCTCCTAAAGAGAAAAGACCTCAGAAATCACACCTCTAGTGGAAACTACACAATTTCATTTTCCTTATCCAGAGACACTTACAGAAGTGCTGCTGCTTCTACAGGTTTCAGTTCATCAGTATCAGAATTTGTTGTTGTTGTGTGTGTGTACATATGTGTGTGTATGTGTGTATTTGTTTTGCATGTGTGTGTGTGTGTGTGTGTGTGTGTGTGTGTGTGTGTGTGTGTGTGTGTGTTTTGTACCTTTGCGTCTCCAACAAATAAATGCCACTACACCGGGTATCACCAACAATAAAACCAACAGAATGCTGAAAACTGTGTAATAAAACACACCAAAATGTTAATAAATGTAATAATACAGATGTGTATTTTCATTGATAATGAAAAGTTTTGGCACCTAGAGGGAGGCTGCTGTCTGGTTTATCTTGTTTTACTGTTGTTGATGCAGGTGGAGAGTTTGTTGTTTTACTCTGAAGCGGTTCTGATGAAGGTGTTGTGTCTGTTTTCCTCGAGTGTGTTGAAGTTTCTTTTCTTCCTACTGAAAAGACAAAACTTATTAAAACTAACGACTGTTTTTATCACTGTTAGTAATATGGCACATGACACTGCACACAAAGCATGCTCACAGTCATTAATGAAAATGTACCTTTAAGAGATAAAGATTTCTTCTGACTCTCAAAAGTGTTAGGCAGTGTAGTCACTCCCTCATGCAGACTTTAATATCTTTAATATTTGTTTTAATTATTTTATTTTAGCTAACAATGTTTTTACAATGGAAAATAATACTTCAGTTAATATACTTCACCTTGCTTAAAAACATACTTCTTAACATATATGTTTATGGCATGTACCTTATCCTATAAATAAAGGTAAGTGAAGATGGTGGTCACTGACAGAGGGACAGCAGAAGAAGGTGTGAAATTTACACGCATCTATTTACAGTCCAAAAGAGAATGAAGAAATGACGAACATTACAAGTTACCGGAAAATAACTTTTCTAACACACTTTATATGAGTTCTTGAAGATAATTCAATAAGACAGAGATTGTGACAGTTCTCTAATGTACTAAATTATACACTTCATACACGCCTCAAAATCAAAATTTGATTTGGTTAAAAATGGAGTTGATTAGTTTTTGGAAACAGTATGTAAACATGCGGAAAAATAAGCTGTAGATACACACAGGGGCGTAGCCATCATTTCAGATGTGCTGGGGGACAGAATGTCAAGGGTATTTTTTCTGACCTTTGTCTAATTGATGGGTTGCATCTCTTCCATCCATCCATCCATCTTCTATACCGCTTATCCTTTTCAGGGTCACGGGGAACCTGGAGCCTATCCCAGGCAGCATGGGGCACAAGGTGGGGTACACCCTGGACAGGGTGCCAATCCATCGCAGGGCACACAATCACATACACATTCACACACCCATTCATACACTATGGACACTTTGGACATGCCAATCAGCCTACCATGCAGGTCTTTGGACTGGGGGAAGAAACCGGAGTACCCGGACAAACTCCGCACAAATGCAAACTCCACAAACACAGGGCAGTGAATCGAACCCCCAACCCTGGCAGTGTGAGGTGAACGTGCTAACCACTAAGGGGTTTTATCTCTTCTTGCTCTTAATTGGCTTAATATGCAATTTATGATTCTGTACTTGCATGTTATATTGTGTATTGCACTGTATTATTTAAATATTGCAAATTGTGTTTAGTGTACATTGTATTGCATATACATAGCACACAATATATAATATATACACTTATATTCACACACTACTTTATTATACAGTGGCAAGAAAAAGTATGTGAACCTTTTGGAATTTCATGGTTTTCTGAAATAAATTTGTCATAAAATGTGATCTGATCTTCATCTAAGTCAAGGGTATTGACAAATATAATGTGTCTAAAATAATAACACAAAAAAAATTATTGAGAACAACCAAAAAAAACCTCACAGTGCTTGTGGAAAAATTATGTGAACCCTTGAGTTAATGACCTCAAAAAAAAAGGGGGGGGGTCAAGCAGTTATTAATTCTAAGGGTTCACTTACTTTTTCCACTGCCATTTTGAATGTTGAATGAGTGTGTTCAATAAAGACATGAAAGATCAGAATTTTTTTGTGTTATTGTTTTAGACACATAATATTTGTCAATACCTTTGACTTAGATGAAGATGAGATCACATTTTATGTCAAATTTATTCAGAAAACCATAAAATTCCAAAAGGTTCACATACTTTTTCTTGCCACTTTATTCTGTTATATTCTATTCAACAGTCCACAGTAGAGAAAAGAAATAAGTCACTCAAACCACACTGTTGAAAAGAGACTGCAATTGAACTAAACTAACGAACATGTCACTGTAAGGAGACCTTATCAGAACAATAACATGTTATATCAACAATAACATGCAATCAATTTTAGTGTAAACAAAGTTTATTTTTAGTGTCAAGCTCTTTTTTTGTTTTTGTGTGGGACCGCAGGTAGGCTTAATATTACCATCCAATCTTGCTAATTATTCATCAATGGAAATAGGCAACATTTAAAAAGAAATATGTAGCAAATTATTCATCATTGTGCAACACGAACACCGCACGCCAAAAGAACTTACACTGCTCCATTTAGTTAAAAAAAAAAAAAAAAAAAAAAAAGAGAATTTTTTTTGCCCCTTTGAGTTCATCATGACCTCTGAGCGGTCACCTTCCGTGGGTTGAGCCAGAAGCAGATGCAGATAAAGACATTTATTTAAAGAAACGTACTAAGAAACAAATAGACTATGACAACCTTGAAACACACTGTGGCAAGAAAAACATCAAGACATGAACAACGGGAGTCTAAGACAACGAAAGACAGTGAATCAGTGCAGACAATGGCTACACACACACACACACACACACACACACACACACACACACACACGCTCATTAACCAAAACGTGAATCAGGTGCAGGTGGTCATGTGACATGTAGTGCAGTGCAGTGGCTGATGGGAAGTGGAGTCCAGAGCTTCCTGATACGTGACAGAACCCTCCCCCAAGGGCGCTACTCCCGGAGCGCCCAAAATTATACGTCCTCCATCTGGTGGTCCTGGCCCCCTGGAGAAAATGTCCCCCGCAAAATCAGGAGGCCGGGCGGCTTCTACAATGGCACAGGGAGGCTGAGATATTTCCTCGGCAGAGCATGAAAGCGGCACGACGTCCCCAGCTGAACTGGAAGGCCGAGAGAAGTCCCCCGTGCGGCCAGGGAGAGGAGCGTGGGTCTCCTCGAAGCAGAAGGGGGGAACGCTAGTTGCCATGGAGCAGGCGGGCTGAGCGACGTCCGCAGCTGAACGGGGAGGCTGAGCGACGTCCGCAGCTGAACGGGGAGGCTGAGCGACGTCCGCAGCTGAACGGGGAGGCTGAGCGACGTCCGCAGCTGAACGGGGAGGCTGAGCGACGTCCGCAGCTGAACAGGGCAGCGGGACAGCCTCCTCGGCTGTGCAGGGCAGCGGGACAGCCTCCTCGGCTGTGCAGGGCAGCGGGACAGCCTCCTCGGCCTGTCCCTCTGAGGTCGCCATGTTGACCTCAGGTGAGAGCTCCACAGCTGAGACCTCCCCGTAGGCCTCAGGCTGGAGCCCTGCTGTCCTCATTGCCCCCCCCAAAAAAATTTCTGGGCCAGCCTTCACCTCTGGACTGCGCAGCAAGGTGTGCCTCCCCTGCAGTGGAAAGCCCCAGATGCTCAGGTTACTCTGCTGGCTGTGTTGCAAGGCGGACTGTGGCGTGAGCGGAGCTTGGCGACGCATGTCGGCGGACTGTGGCGTGAGCGGAGCTTGGCGGTGCGCGTCGGCGGACTGTGGCGTGAGCGGAGCTTGGCGGTGCGTGTCGGCGGACTGTGGCGTGAGCGGAGCTTGGCGGTGCGTGTCGGCGGACTGTGGCGTGAGCGGAGCTTGGCGGTGCGTGTCGGCGGACTGTGGCGTGAGCGGAGCTTGGCTGGGCGTGAGCGGCATTTGGTCATTTGGGTCAGTAGGCCTGAACGTGAACTCAGGGACGCGAGACTTGATTTGGACCTCAGGGACGCGAGGCTTGGCTGGGACCTTATGGACTTGAGACTTGACTGGGACTCGGACATCAAAGCCTGGTGCTAGTGCCTCCCCGCTGACCCTTTGCTGGAGCTCGGCAGGTGAGCCCACCTCGTGGGGCTCAGGTTCAAGCTCTGAGGTCACCCTGTCAGTCCCGGGCTGGGTCTCTGTACTGAACACAAACTCCCCCTTGTACCTGGACTCCTCCTCCTGTTGGCGTGGCATGGCATAGTCCTGCATGAACATAGGCGGTAAGTTGAAGCCCAGGTAATTCCTGGCGTCCTGCTGCTTTCGTAGCGCAGCTTGGTAATTGTCCGACTGTTGGCGCAACGTGGCAAAGTACTCCACTAACATTGGTGGCATCCTGACGCCCCAGTTATCCATCTTGGCGATCTGCTGCTTCTGATTGTTGGTCTTTCGTTCTGTCACCATCCGTGGGTTGAGCCAGAAGCAGATGCAGATGCAGATGCAGATAAAGACATTTATTTAAAGAAACGTACTAAGAAACAAATACACTATGACAACCTTGAAACACACTGTGGCCAGAAACAAACATCAAGACATGAACAACGGGAGTCTAAGACAACGAAAGACAGTGAATCAGTGCAGACAATGGCTATATATACACATGAGTGCTCATTAACCAAAACGTGAATCAGGTGCAGGTGGTCATGTGACATGTAGTGCAGTGCAGTGGCTGATGGGAAGTGGAGTCCAGAGCTTCCTGATACGTGACATGAGCGCTGAGCGTGGGTGTGAACATGGGCGTGGCACGTGACGTGAGTGACCGATTGTCATGGCAACATCAGGTCACGTAAAGACTTATAGACATGTACACGTATAGAAATCAAAGATACACAAATTGGCCATGACCAGTGAAAAGTGCAGGGGACGAATTTACATTTTATTTAAAGTGCGGGGGACACATCCCCTGCATCCCCTGTGGAACAGAGTTTTGATGACGTTTGAGTGAGAAAAGTATTCATTAATTTTGAAAGCTGAGGTTATTCAATACTTTTTGTGTCAAAGCACTGAAAAGTGATACACAGTTCAGTCCACATAGACCGCTGTTTTTGAAAATGTGAACACAGGATTGATAAATACATGTAAGAAAAAAAACCTATAAATAAGGCGTAATGCAGGAAGTGAAGATGGTCACTGAGGAGAGAGACAGCAGAAAAAGGTGTGAAATTCACACGCATCTATTTACAGCTAAGACCAGAATGAAGAAGTGACGCACAAGTTACAGGAAAATAACTTTTCTATTACACTTTATATGAGTTATTATAGATACATTCACTAAGACAGAGATTGTGAGAGATGTAACTCAGTAAATGTGTAAAAACATACACTGTATTATAGGTTGCATAGAACACTTCAGAGTGCAAGCGGGGAAAAAATGTGGAGAAGCAGCAGATAGAAGCCTCTTAAAAGACGTGTTGCTGGTGAGAGGCACATCATTAACTCGATCATTACTCCTTGGTCAGCATGACCAGAGTAATGTTCCCCCAGCAGAGTAAACTGCACTTCTATATTTTATACCATCACGCTGCTCGGTGGAAGAGGAACAGACCAGGAGAAGGAGAAATGTACACAGCTGATGACAGGGACCGGAGCAGCGCTCCAACCCGGCCCACTGCCACACGGAAAAACTCATGCATTATACAGAGCTCTTGGCTTCAAACACCTCAATGTGTTTCAATCTCTTGACACACACATACACACACACACACACACACACACACACACACACATACTTAAAAGTTTATAAGTAAGGTTTCTTGCTCCCAGGCAAGGTGAGGTCCACAGATGCACCACTGTACAACAGTGTGGACTGGAAACTGATCGATTCCAGACCAGATGCAGAGGGAAATAACGGTTTAACAGGACAGGTTCCACTCAGAACAGGCCTCGCCATGGTCGACCAAAGAAGTTGAGTACACGTGCTCAGCATCATATCCAGAGGTTGTCTTTGGGAAATAGACGTATGAGTGCTGCCAGCATTGCTGCAGAGGTTGAAGGGGCGGGAGTCAGCCTGTCAGTGCTCAGACCATACGTCGCACATTGCATCAAACTGGTCTGCAAGGCTGTCGTCCCAGAAGGAAGCTTCTTCTAAAGATGATGCACAAGAAAGCCCGCAAACAGTTTGCTGAAGACAAGCAGACTAAGGACATGGATTACTGGAACCATGTCCTGTGGTCTGATGAGACCAAGATAAACTTATTTGGTTCAAATGGTGTCAAGCGTGTGTGGTGGCAACCAGGTGAGGAGTACAAAGACAAGTGTGTCTTGCCTACAGTCAAGCATGGTGGTGGGAGTGTCATGGTCTGGGGCTGCATGAGTGCTGCCGGCACTGGGGAGCAACAGTTCATTGAGGGAACCATGAATGCCAACATGTACTGTGACATACTGAAGCAGAGCATGATCAGTATGCAGTATTCCAGCATGATAACGACTCCAAACACACCTCCAAGACGACCACTACCTTGCTAAAGAAGCTGAGGGTGAAGGTGATGGACTGTCCAAGCATGTCTCCAGACCTAAACCCTATTGAGTATCTGTGGGGCATCCTCAAATGGAAGGTGAAGGAGCACAAGGTCTCTAACATCCACCAGCTCTGTGATGTCGTCATGGAGGAGTGGAAGAGGACTCCAGTGGCAACCTGTGAAGCTCTGGTGAACTCCATGCCCAAGAGGGATAAGGCATTGCTGGAAAATAATGGTGGCCACACAAAATATTGACACGTTGGGCCCAATTTGGACATTTTCACTTAGGGGTGTACTCATTTTTGTTGCCAGCGGTTTAGACATTAATGACTGTGTGTTGAGTTATTTTGAGGGGACAGCAAATTTACACTGTTACACAAGCTGTACACTCACTACTTTACATTGTAGCAAAGTGTCATTTCTTCAGTGTTGTCACATGAAAAGATATAATCAAATATTTACAAAAATGTGAGGGGTGTACTCACTTTTGTGAGATACTGTAACTATGCCAGAAGAGTCTGCTGGCTCAAATTTAGCCTATTACCCAAAAACACTTAAAATTCAACATAGAAGCAAATACTCACATCTCCGAACCCAGTTGGAGATAGAAAAAAAGACACCAGCCGTGAGTGAGAAGAAGCAAGGGTCCAGATTTATTGGTTCCGTTCCACCACACGAGATCTACACCGATGAGAATTCTCAGAAGTGATCTGACACCCGGAGCTCAAGCTCCAGTATTTATACTGTATTTACACAGTAGATAACCAATATATTTCAGAAAGACTATGAGCTCATCTACATTACCATTATGTTTTGAAAAAGGCTTATCAAATTTACCATTATGTTTTGAAAAAGGACTTTCCAATTTACCATTAGGTTCGAAAGTGGAGAGAGACAAAACAATTTAGAAAGACCTTGGTCTCACTATTATCTCGTGGGGGCAGCTTGACTCAGCTACCCTTATAAATGGCTCCTCATGGTTTTCTAAAATTAAGGCCTTCCTTGTGAGACAAGAATCTTCACCATCTGAATTATGAGTAAGTTACATTTTTCTGTATTTCTGGTTTATATTTTACTTTCATATTTGCTCTATATCTCTATTTTATATATAGTTATACTGCTTGGTTTACTGTACTTCCTACTTCATAATATCATTATATTACCCTTCTACTAACCTACATATCCTACTACTTTTTATAGAGAGTATTTTATAAAGAGTATATATTTTATTATTATAAGATATTAACCTTATAATATCTTAATACTCCTTTTTATTATTCTTATAAAGTTATAATGTTATGTGTGTGTGAGAGAGAGAGAGAGAGAGTGTGTGTGTGTGTGTTATGTCTACATGCACATCCACCCCGTGAATGTGTGTATTGATGCCTCTACATAGACAGAACCTCCCTCCAGCTTTTAGTCTGAGGATGATGTCACCTTCTCTGATCTGGGCTCTGACCATTCTTCCCTTTTCTCACCTGTCAGTCCGCCCTACTCTCAATGGTCTTCTTATTTCACCTTTGCTGACTATACCATGTCCCCAGGACACACCCCATTTTCTTCCCCCTACTGCTCTCCTCAAGATTACGCACCCACCAGTCCTGTGAATTATCAATAAAATTACATATTACTCATACTAGGTCTCCCTCATGTTTATTTCATGTCATTTTTATCCACAACAAGTCACCTGAGAAGAAGGTTTGTTCTCGTATTTATGCTGGTTATATGATATTCATGCTGTACCGTTTGATATTAAACAGAAGGCTGATTCGATTTCAAAATGAGAATACATCCATGGAAGTCGCAATTCTTCCAAGAGAACAACTGTCCTACAGTCGGTGCAACAAAGCCGAAACATTCAAGAAGGAAAAGATGACACACAGGATACAAAGAGACAGAGGAGACAAATAGTCGGCGCACACATGTACTATACACATGCAACGTGACGGACACAAGGTGGAACATGACAGACACAACAAACTGCCTTACACTAATAGCCACAATCCCCTAGGAAAGGATGCCCTGGACACTGAGTGAGTTATGCTGCTGTTCAGCACTGTGTGTCACTTCTACAGATGCACTATACATGAGTGGGTGTGTATGAGTAAGCAAGAAAACCCAGGATGCTTAAACCATAGATTGTAAACGTGTGCACATCCAGAGAGTAGCAGATATTCAGAATACTCCAAGTGTGGCTTTTTTTTTTTGGAAATGTGTATAAGCGTGTATTCTCACTCACCCCTGACGAACACAGTGACCTGGTCCTTGCCGATGCCGAGGCTGTTTATCACCTCGCAGATAAACGTGGTATTTACAGAGTCGTCCACCTTCCGTACGGTTAGTTTGTTCTGGGCCATCTCCACCGAGTCTGGTATAAAGCCTGAGCTCCTGTCAGGGAACAATAAAAAAACGTTAAAAATGACATTATAGCAACGCTAGCAAAGCATTCCTGTTCTGTGACACAGCGCTACTGCAATCGTTATAGCAATATTTCCCTTGTGGAGTCAAATAGGTGAATGATTCTCATGGTGATATACCATGGGATAGCAATATTTCCCTTGTGGAGTCAAATAGGTGAATGACATAAAGGCGTCATAGTAATCCATGCGACTCCAGTGGTTAAATCACAGTTTTATGAAGCGATACGAACACTTTGTGTGCGAATAAACTAAAATAAAGTCTTTATTCACAAAACATCTTCACTTCCGCATAGATCTCCAACGCATGTTCACGAGAGAACCACAATGCGTGTGTGTTGTGTCGACACAAAAGCGGACATAAAAATACGAGCGTCCTCCTCTATGTCGAAACCGGCATGTCGGCTCTTGCGATTCAACGGGACCTGGAAGCGCTGCACTGTTTACAGCAGAGGAAGAGGGATGCTGTAAAGATGTCTGCAGATTTCGACATAGCGGAGGATTTGCATTTTTTTGTCTGCTCTCATGTCGACACAACACGCATGCGTCGGGGTTCTTTCACTTCATAAAACTGGGATTAAACCGCTGGAGTCACATGGATTACTTTTACGATGCCTTTCTGAACTTTTTGGAGCGTGAACGTTTTGGATACTTGGACTGTAAATGGAGGACAGAAATCTCCCAGGTTTCATTAAAAACGTCTTGATTTGTGTTCCGAAGATGAAGGAAAGTCTTATGGGTTTGGAATGACATGAGGGTGAGGAACTGATGACAGAATTTTCATTTTTGGGTGAACTATCCCTTTAATGCTAGCCATTTGCAAGGAGTTTCGTTTTAGAAATCTTTTAAAGGCTGTGCAAAAAAAAGTGGTTTAAGGGGTGAATTCAGGCTAACGGGAAGTGATCAGATGCTGATAGAATCTTCTAAGTGAGCTCATTAAACATCATTAGATAGTAATAATCAGCTTTGCTGTGGTGCTCGGAAAAGTAGTGTTACTCACATCTTCCAGTTTACAGTGGGAGGACTGGGGTTCCCCTGATATTGGCAGGTCAGCACCACGTCTGTACGGCCTACATACCAGTTATTATCATATCCTACAATCTGCACCTGAGGAGGATCTGGGAGTGAGAGAGAGAGAGAGAGAGAGAGAGAGAGAGAGACCACGTTTACCTGGTGCCATTACAACTCTGCACAGAGGTTTGTGTTTGAACAACTAAAATAACACAAGCAGGCTTGCAGTCAGTAAAGCAACCCACACTACAGGCTTCTGAGACTCTCTGAGACTTTACTCTGACATTCTTTTGTATTGACAGGCTACTGTTCACGATTAACTCACATGTACTCGAGTGTGGAAAAGCCAGGCAGCAATCTGGAAATAATTAGTCTATTGAGACTCAACTTATTCTACAAAAGAAGGGAAAAGGCCATGGATGTACATTGGACCACCAGTTTCATGGGGAAGTTCTCAGCTTTGGTCAGTGTGCGATGTGACACCACGCAGGTGATCTCCTTGCCATTATCGGCCGCCGTGGGCGTGAAAAGGTACTCGCTGCGCACCGTCACCGTGTTGTCCGAGTTGCTCGTCTGGACCAGTCCTGTCCCGTTGCCGCTCAGATTAGTCACCCAGGTGAGGGTTGCCGGTGGTCGTCCGTTGGCCGACACACATTGCGCTACGGAGACGGGAGAAGTGCCGGCGGGAACGGTGATGGTGGAAGCCGTGTTCTGGGGCTTGGCTGGAAGAAAGGGCAAATAAGAAAAGAAGAGGAGTTTCGACCTTGATTTCACAGGGCACTTTGACAGAGGAGAGAAAGAGCGGAAGAGAGGAGGATGGGAAGGAAGTAAACATTGAGGATTGGATTGCTTCTTGCACATTTTTGCACAGAAAGACAGGAGAGAAGCAGCCTCTCAGCATGATAAGCAGGCAGATCAATATCACAAAGACAGAGAGAGAGAGAGACAGGGAGAAAGAGAGAGAGATAGAGAGCGTAAGAGAGAGCGTGAGAGAGAGAGAGAGAGAGAGAGGGAGAGAGACAGGGAGAGAGAGAGAGAGAAAGACAGAGAGAGAGAGCGCGAGAGAGAGAGAGAGCCTGGTCAAGGTTACTGCCATGCTTCACACATTAACAGCGGTCCGACTGATCTGACAATATCACGCATCATGAAATCCAGTAACAGCCTATAGGACAGGAGACACAAATATTTAATACAAACACACACATATGCTCATTCCTGTTTGCTCACCTAGTATGACGAGGGCAGTTACCCCATTTTCGTTTCCGGTCGGGTATGTGGTGTACTCGCAGACGTAATTCCCCTCATCTGTCAGAGCAATGTCTGTGATCTGGATAGTTGGATGTTCCAGAGGGGGGGGTTCTATTGTGAAATTCACACGCCCCAGCACTGGGGATGCTGGGTAATTGACCCCGAAAGTTGGATGAAACACTGCAATGTTGGTCCGAGTGGCAGAGCTATTTTCTAAAATCCAGGACACCTACAGAGGAGACAACTAATGTTAAAATAGCTCAATAAATAGATTAGGCTTCTTTATTACAGATACATGACTCGCAGGTTGCAAAACAAACACACACACATACAGAGAGAGAGAGAGAGAGATAAAAGAAGGGAAGGATCACAAACAACTTCCTTCACTAGGATATCAAGTTCAGGCAGAGAATACATCTGAACTGTAGTGTGTGTGTGTGTGTGTGTGAGAGAGTGCGTGCATGAGAGAGAAAGAGAGACAGCGCATGCTTATGGCCAGGTTGGAGATAGGAGGTGACCTCTGACCTGAATGAGCTGGGTCTGGCCTTTGTCAGGAAACTGGCAGCACAGGATCACTGTCTGACCCGGATAGGACACCACTTCCGGCTCCACCTTCACCTTCTGAGCCAATATGCCTGCAGAGGAAGAAGCGGGGCATGAGAACACCGTTTTTTGTTTCAATTTCAACAGTGGACACTGTGTGTGTGTGTGTGTGTGTGTGTGTGTGTGTGTGTGTGTGTGTGTGTGTACACATGCAAATGCCTGAGTTTATGTACTACATGACTGAATCAGTGTAGTGGAAAATCTTTTCTGATCTGAATTATTCATCATCCTACAACACACTGATGGGAAACATCCTGCAAGTCTTACAGTGTGCGCGTGGGTGCGCGTGTGTGTGTACAGGGTGAACAGCAATGAAAAAATAAATCCCAGAAAAGCAAACATCTGTTTTCCAAGAAACCCTTTTCTGTGTTGCATCAAATAAACTTAATGTCGCGGGCGAGAGACCAGCCCGCCTGCAGCATAGATTAACTCAGCTTTTTGTAACAGTCAGTGAAATCTTCCCTTCATTTTTTGGCCCAACTTCTTCATTTCTCTTAGCCACTTCCAGCAGCAAGGGGAATAACCAAAGGGGTATTCTTGGGATTTTTTTGTTTGTTTGTTTTGCTTTTTGTTTTTTTTAAATGACATTGCACTTTCTAATTTGGAACATTTCAAATGTAATTTTTCAGCAGGGTCTCAGAGGTCCCGAAAAAAACAAACAAAACAAAAACAAACAAGCAAAAAAAAAAATGTCTTCCAAACACATGGTTTACAAAACTGTTGATTCTCGTATGTACCGTTTATGAGACCTTTCAGCTGTACTCATGTTCGGCGCATGTGAATCTAAGAGGGCTTTGGCTGAATGCGCGTCATGATGACGTCACATGATGCATCTTGGCCCAAATCTGCAGAAAATCTGCGTCATTTTGAAAAATCGTAAACTCCTCCATATATTGTGGAAATTTAAAATGTCGATATAGAGTTTATGTGCTAAAGTTAAATGAACAACGATTATGTAGAAGCTTGTGAAATTATATCAATAATTTGCATTTCCATCAGCTATATCAGTAAACATTTTAATGCACCAAAGCTTTCATCGCAAAAAAAACCCTTGGATGGAAACGTGGCTACTGACACTATAGAAAATATTTATGAAGTATAATCAATATGTGTAATTAACATTTGGATATGCTAATAAAGTGTAATCAATATGTATAACATTTAGATTTATTATTTAAGCATAATCTATATGTATAATCAATATTTAGAAGCATAATCCAAATCCATAGAACACTTTTTGATCAAGTTATATTCTGTGTATTAAGTTAGAAGAATTGTGTCTTACTGTACAATAACTGTTTTTCTGTACTAGCCTATATCTTCCTGCACAGAAGTAAATAACCTCGAGGCCTGATACCAATTAATGAGTTAGTATAGGGCCTTAGGAAGGGAGGTAGATATCAGATAGGACAGCAGATAGAAACAGACAGAAGCTCATTGAGGCATAAGAAGGGAGTGTTGGTCAGAGAGAAACAAAAAAACAAAAGACTCTGAGTGAAACCTTTTTTTAAAAAAAAAAAAAGAAAAGAAACCTTGTCCTCATAAAACCGTTTTAAGAAAAACAACTAACTGCACATGCTCCACAAATTTAAGATAAAATATAGACATGAATAATTAATTGTGGCAAAGAAGATTGGTCTGTTTTAATGAGGAAAGGCAAAAACCCGCCTAAGATGAGTACGCTGTGGAGAAAGGTATAAAAAGGGCTGTGTGTGTTTGAATAATTTGGACTTTCTGCAGACTGTCTCACTTTTCTGTTTCAATAAAGTTTATTTACTTTTTGACATCTGCTAACACTCTGTCGCTGAAGTTTTTTGATTTAGGCTGGAAAGATTGTTTTCCACGACAACACCTTTGAAGCTTTTATAAATGTTTATGTAGGCTTATGTCATTTGTAATGAAGGAATTATACAGGTGTTATGTAGCTCAATAAACACTAAAGTGATACCAAAATAAATCATAGATTAGACTGAGAAATATGTCAAATCCACTCTGACACCAGTCCAAAGTTTCAGGCCAGTCTAATCAGTGTCACAAAATGACTCATTAGAGTAAAACCCTCAGTTATGGTAAATGGAGAAGACATTTTGTTACGTATGTAACTATAATTCATTTGAAGACTGATCAAGTCTGCTTTCACGGAATATCCACTTTTATTGTGTAATGAAATGCTTTACCTTTAACATAAAGCTTGATGTCTCTGTATTCCTTCTCAGCAGTCATCCCCCCTGGAAACTGCACCCCCATATAACTACCAAAACATTTCATACACCCCACAAATCCAACTCATTTAACCAAAGTACTAGCAAAGTCTCTCTTCTCAACAACATACCCCTGAGTATACCCGAAATACACCCTGGATTGTCCGTCAGTCAATTGCAGGAACCACACACACACACACACACACACACACACACACACACAGCAGTTTTAGTCAGTCCACCTACTGGTGTATTTTAGGAGGTGGGAGGAAACCAGAGAACCCACAGAAAACCCACATGGACATGGGGAGAACAAGCACAGAAACTCCACACAGACAGAAGCCCGAGCTCAGGACTGAAGCGAGGACCCTGGAGCTGTGAGGAGACAACGCTACCCACTGCATCACCACACTGCTCATAGATCCACAGAGTTCCCCTTTTGTATAGATGGTAATAAAGTGAAAAACAGAACAGCTGGGTGAGGTTAAACAGGAAATCAGCAGTTTTTCTCTTTTTTTTAATCTATTTATTTACTTTGCAACAATTTATTTTATTGAAAGATTTTTATTGAATTTATTTTACTGAATTGTGTCAAAGTAATGAAAAGTGATCCACAGTTCAGTCCACATCGACCGCTGATTTGAGATTTGAAATTGTGAATACATGTCACAAAATGGAGGTTAGGACGGAAGTGCAGCTATGGCAGTTTAATAAAATAACAAGTCCAGGGGATCAGGCAGACATCAATAAACAGACAAGCAGAGGTCAGGCAATCAGTCCAAACAAGGCAAAGCAAAAAGACCAGGTCGAAAACAAGAACATTGTTAAAACCAGCATAAACAAACAAGATATCAAGGCTCGTTAACGGCAGAGACAAAATTTAACTGAGCATATACTTCACAATTACTGTGTGTGTGTGAAAATCTCTTAAGTAGTGTGGTGTGATTGAGATTGTAATTGGGAATAGGTCAGTCTTATTAGTTCTCAAGAGAAGGTGAGTGATAGTTTGTAGTTTTGGAGTTGTAGTCGTCGGCCATGTTTGTAGTTCGTGGTGTATTCTGGGAAATGGAGTCGCTGGTTTGCAGTGACATGAAAATACAGCACTGATAAGTGCATTTAACCATTTGTAAAAAAAAAAACAAAACTGTGAATAAGGCATAATGCAGGAAGTGAAGATGGTCACTGACAGAGAGACAGCAGAAAAAGGTGTGAAATTCACACGCATCTATTTACAGCTAAGACCAGAATGAAGAAGTGACAGTTACAAGTTACAGGAAAAGAACTTTTCTATTACACTTTATATGAGTTATTATAGATACATTCACTAAGACAGAGATTGTGAGAGATGTAATTCAGTAAATGTGTAAAAACATACACTGTAAGTATTATAGGGATGTAAAATAATCTCACTGTAGATTCCTCCTTATTTATTCACCCACCTCTCTTCATCAGTACATTTTAGACTGAAGTTAATCAGGAAGAAAAAATCCACATGATCAAAGCTGAACAGGTCTAAATAAGGAGATTATACCACAAGTCATGACTGTAAACCCAGTCTGGACAGAAACCACATGAACTAAACACAAAGCAGCTGAACTAAGAACTGGATAATATTCTCTCTCCTTTCTGAAATAGAAAATAGAAAATAACTTCACTCACCTGCAGCGACGTGAAACACAACAGACAAAAGATACAAGCACTTCATCATTACTGATTCTTCTGCACACACACACACTGTCACACTGCCTGAGTGTCTCTCTGTTATATAGTGTGATGATCAGGAAACCACAACAACTGCTGTCTCATTTCTCATTTTTGAAAAACTTTTAATCACTCCTTCCATGACCTAATATATTGTATTAATATAATTAATTAATATATAACAGCATTACTATTTATTCATATATTTTCTCATGTGATCATTTCATCTTTTATTTATAGTTTCATCATTGCAAAAAAGTGTACATGATCTGCAGCATTAACTTCACAGATTTCGAAACACATGAATTCTAGTGTTTAGCAGAAAGTGTGTTTCCCTAGACTTACAGCAAGTAATAAAGATAAATTTACCATGTGTGAGCTGAGGAGCACTTACAATAATCATGAAATGGAGTCAAAGACTGAAGAAGGTGCAGGTTATGTAATTTAATACCAAAAAACACCAAGTGCAAAACCCACTAACTTATACAGGCAGAGGTCAGGTGATCAGACAAACAGTCAAAATAAGGTTAGACAGAGAGATGAGGTCAAAAACGAGAACAACATCAAAAACTGAGTGTATACTTCACAAAGACACTGTGTGTGAACAATCTCTATAAAGGAGTGGTGTGGGTGAAGGTGCAATTGGCAGCAAGTGTCTCTAATTGGAATTCAGGATGGTGAACGTGTTTTTGTGCAAGTTTTTGAGTTGCAGTCTTTGTCGGCCATTTTTGTAGTTCGTGGTGCATACTGGGAAATGGAGTAACTGGTGTCTGTAATGTGACAAGAATCTGGTCATAAGCGATGATCATGACTCCTTACGAAAGGTAAGATTAATCATAAGAGTATAATTGTTATCAATAGCATAATTTATTAGAGTTTAAAGAGTTAAAAATGTTTTTAAAAAAAACAAAAAAAGGGGGATGTAAAAGTGTATTTAATTATGTATTTGTTCTTCTAGGGCTTTAATTATAGAGCTATGACAAAGCGACTACGTAGCAACATCTTTTGAAAAAAAGCTGCTACTACAGCTGATCTACATATAATTGCTCATTAGAGATCTAAATCTACATCCAAATTTCATTTATTGTCTCATATACACAATACAATTATTTTCCTTAAAGCTGCCTTGTCTACTGTTAAAAGTCCTCTACAAATAACATTCGGTTGAATTAAATAGTACCAAATAGTGCGGAGGATGTTAGGACTGATAACAGTCATAACAGTAATCCCCCTCCTCCTTGTGCTAGAGACCTTTAAGGCTCATCCTTATGAGAAAGAGAACAGACTGAAATGGGTGTCTCTGAAAACTACCTTTTTGCTAGTGTTCACTTCTGAGAAAATAGTGGAAGAACTACATACTCTGGTAATAACTACATACTCTGTTCTTGTGTGTGCTCCTTGTGCCATAATGGAAAACGTTATCCAGTTGATTCTCACCACTCCTGCAGGTTAGGGAGGTTGAAATAGTAGTTAAGTATGTAACTATGGTTCAGTGAAACCTGGATATCCAGAGTAAATGCAATTAGGTTTCAGGAAAAATGTTCATATGACAATGATATTTATTGCAAATACTATGTCACACATCACTTGTGACTTTGCTGAATGCTCTCACCACACACGCACGCATGCATGCACGCACGCACGCACGCATGCACACACACACACACACAAACATATGCACACATTCATCCACACACACGCAGATGCACACATATGCACACGCGCACACACACACACACAGGAAGATATCCGGTGATTCTCACCACCTCTGGCAGTTACCTGGTGTTCATAAAACCACAGCTGCATACATATCTAGTGTTCTCATGTTAGAGCCAGTGTGAGACACTCAGCATGTCAGAGTAACCACATGATTGTGGCCAGGGCAGCATGGGGGCTGATGGGAGGATGGCTACTTCCTCTTTCTTACAGCATCAGTTAACCGACATTGTGCCATGCACAGAGAATACTGAGTAATACTCAAAACGCACACTGCCATACATCCCTTACAGTCTTTTTTATTATTCTTCTTTTTATAATTGGTTACATGTGTTTGTCAGCACTGAGATCAATTTTTCAAAACTCTTCTCTACCAACATGCAGCTCAATACAGCAGTTAACCTCACATCCAATAATGCAGATTAGATCCATCCTCATTCATTCATTTGTACATTCTTTCATTCAGCTTCAGTGAGCACTTTATCCTACTCAGGGTCACGGTGGCTCTGGAGCCTGTCCTGGGAACACTGACTGAAAGGAGGGAATACACCCTGGAATAGACACTTAGTGTAGTCAATACACTGGTAAGTTTTTGGGAGTTGTAAGGAAACCGGAGAACCCAGAGAAAACCCACATGGACATGGAGAGAACATGTGAAACTCCAGACAGACAGTAACCTGAGCTCAGGATTGAACTGGGGACCCTGGAGCTGTGAGGGAGTAATGCTACCTGCTGTACCACTGTGCTGCCCATAGATCCAAACATGTCCCCTTATGTATAGAAAAAAAAAAAAAGTGTGTCTACAGCTAAATTAGGAAATAAACTGTGATTGGCTGTTTATTCACTTAAGTTTCTTACTATTCGATTTTGAATACATTTTTTAAAAAATACTGTTTTGTTTATTTTATAAACTGTACACAACAGGCTGGCTTTACCAGCATGCAGTTCAGTACAGCAGATAACTTCACATCCATAATGTACTATTGTCATGAACCTCGAATCGGCACGGAAGCAGGAGCGGGCGGCAGGTGTAGAGCGTGGTATCGGGAAATACAAGAAATGTAGTCGTAAGACAGGCAAAGGTCAAGCGATCGGACGAACAACACAAACGGGGTCAGGCAGAGAGCGTAGTCGAAACCGGAAACAAGGGTCGAGGATCACAAGAAGGCAAACTAACTAGAACGGCTTGGTAACGCAGAGAAACGAGTTGACTGAACGTATACTTCGCATAGATTCTGGATGAGTGACATCCTTAAGTACTAGCGGTGAGAGTGTGTGTGTGTGTGTGTGTGTGATTGGTGCCAGGTGTGTCTGATCAGAACTCCGGGGATGGTGAGCGCATGCGTGCATGAGAAGTGAGTGTTGCATCTTGGGAATTTGAGTTCTGATCTGATGGAGCTGTGACAACTATCGCACTACTTCATACACGCCTCAAAACCACAAGAACACAAGCAAAGTCTCTCTGAACAAGAACGCTTTATCACTCACAACACAATGACTTTTAGCAGGGAGTAAATCCAAAGTACAGAAAAATTTAACCTTAGAAATTCCAAGAAAATAACAAAAAATATATAAATTTGCCACACACACACACACACACACACACACACACACACACATACACACGTCAGATATCACATATCTCCAGGTTCTAAAAATATAATTTTTTATATAAAACAATTTTAAAAATCATGCACTGAGTCGATTCAGACGAGTTCATCATTCAGACATGAACAGGAAATGCACAGTGGTAGTGGTAGCTCAGTGGTTAAGGCACACTGGGCTATCGGGGGAATATCCTGGAAACACTGGGTGTGAGGCGGAAATACACCCTGGATTGTATGCTAGTCGATTGCAGGAAACCACACACACACACACACACACAATCATAAGCAGGTTATCTTAGGCACCTACCAGCATGTTTTAGGATTTAGCAATCTAATTCATTCGTTAATCTAATCTAATTAGTTAAAAATATATTTTTAAAAGTAACACTTTGTTTCTTTAATGTTTGGTTAAAATGAAATTCCTTAGTTTTGAAAACAGTATGTAAATGTGAAAAATAGATACACAGTTTTATTGGAGTTGGAGTTTGAGTGAGAAAAGAATTCATGAATTTTGAAAGCTGAAGTTATTTAATCCTTTTTGTGTCAAAGTAATGAACAGTGATACACAGTTAAGTCACATAGACCGCTGATGTGAGTTTCAAAATTGTGAACACAGGATTGATAAATACATATTACTAAATATGGTGTAAAATGTAATGCAGGAAGTGAAGATGGTCACTGACAGAGAGACAGCAGACAAAGGTGTGAAATTCACACGCATCTATTTATAGCTAAGACCAGAATGAAGAAGTGACGTACAAGTTACAGGAAAATAACTTTTCTATTACACTTTATATGAGTTATTATAGATACATTCAATAAGACAGAGATTGTGAGAGATGTAATTCAGTAAATGTGTAAAAACATACACTGTATGTATTATAGGGATGTAAAATAATCTCACTGTAGATTCCTCCTTATTCATTCGCCCACCTCTCTTCATCAGTACATTTTAGACTGAAGTTAATCAGGAAGAAAAAATCCACATGATCAAAGCTGAACAGGTCTAAATAAGGAGATTATAACACAAGGCATGACGTGTATGTTTACCTTGTGTAGAAAGATTACTGCTGTCTTTGGACAATTTAACTAGAAGTACATGCTGCTCTTGAAATTTAGCATTTTAATAACATTACATTTATAAAATATAAAGCCATAATCAAATATTTCCATTGAACGTGTTCATCTCTGTTGGGCCTATTATTATTATAACACTGTAGTAAGTAAAGTTGTTATTAAGTAAAACTCTAAATGATAAACATTTAACAGTGTTTGGTTTGGTCGTTCAGGAACAGGGCTGAACTACGGCCTACTGTAAACCCAGTCTGGACAGAAACCACATGAACTAAACACAAAGCAGCTGAACTAAGAACTGGATAATATTCTCTCTCCTTTCTGTAATAGAAAATAGAAAATAACTTCACTCACCTGCAGCGACGTGAAACACAGCAGACAAAAGATACAAGCACTTCATCATTACTGATTCTTCTGCACACACACCAGTCCCTCAAAGTGACAACACACACACACTGTCTGAGTGTCTCTCTGTTATATAGTATGATTATCAGGAAACCTAATTTATAATTTTTTCTAAATCTCTTTCATCACTCTTTCCATGACTCAATTTACATTTTATATGTAGTATTAATATATATTTATATTTTATCTCATGTGGTGGTTTTATCTAACTTTACTGTATCCCCCCATCCAAAAAGAAAAAAAAATAAAAATAACTGTCCATGAACATTAATTTAATAAACATTAACTTCACTTATTTCAACACATGACTTCTAGTGTTTAGGACAAAGCTGTAATGTCCATCAGTATATTCACCAGCAAGTGTGTTTAACTAGACTTACAGGAAGTAATGAAGACACATTTACCATGTGTGAGCTGAGGAGAGG